>NC_081413.1:347580453-347883453 GCF_030272615.1 Cryptomeria japonica
CATTGACTACGAAAGGGTTAATGGTTGGAGCTATATGAGAGTTCACTCTCACATTGGGTGCTTAGTAGGATCCTAGAGATCTCAATCACGCTTGCGTGACTACTAAGTTCTTGGTGCTTCGTTGGGCTATAGGCCTCAATTATGCTTGCGCAACTTTGAAGGGTAGCTCCTAATGGGAAGACTTACTAAACACCTTTCTCATAGTGGCCAAAAACCTTCTAGTCATTGGTGTAGGAGGTTGGACCTCTGAAGCGACCCATATTCTTATGACCCTTAGTAGAGACACAAAGTTCACCATGAGGAGTTTTCATGGGAATTGATGCTTGGCTGCCTTGAGAAGTGAGTGTCGTGGAGGGGAGCCATTGGGGTCAAGCATCTAAGTGTCTGCTCTGGGTAAGCGTAGATGGGAAACCAATTGGGATTCAATGACTATTGTCCTTGCCAGCCTTAAGAATGTTGTATATGAGCATGAGTGTCTTTGATATAATATGCATTTGATCACTGTGTATGCTTTGTTTGATACATACTTGCCAAGAGTAGACTAAAAACACATCACTATCCCCAAACACTTTGCAAAAACATTTGTCAAGACACAAACAATTGTCCAAGTCATTACCCACACAAAGTCCAAAATTGCGTCAAAACTCTGTCCGTCCCATTTTTCATAAGCCTAAGAGAGAAGCTAAGAGTCCGTCATCTCCATCAACATTCAAGTTTGTCCTTTGAAACACCAACTATCATCCAAATCAGGGTGGTCGTATCCCTTCATACAACTTGCCATTCAAATCGATCCTCCATTATGTCGTATTCATGTCAAAGACAATCTAGTTATCAAGTTTCTTCTAAACCATCACTACCATACCTTCTTCATCAATCATCCTCAAATTTCTTAAATCCTTTCATCCTCAATTTTCTTAAATCCTTTCATCACAAATTTCTCAAGTCCTTTCATCACAAATTTCTTAAATCCTTTCATCACAAATTTCTCAGGTCTTTTCATCCTGAAATTTCTCAAATCCTTTCATCACAAATTTCTCAAGTCTTTTCATCCTCAAATTTCTTAAATCCTTTCATCACAAATTTCTCAAATCTTTTCATCCTCAAATTTCTTAAATCCTTTCATCACAAATTTCTTAATTCCTTTCATCACATTTTTCCTAAGTCTTTTCATCACAAATATCGTGTATGGTGGCAACTCAATCCCAAAAGAAAAAGATGGTTGAACAACAATATGGCATGCCAGACATTGGTGTCCTATATGAAGATCCCACACAAAATCATACACAAAGTGGGCAACCTAGTGATCAAGATTAAAGTCAAAATCTTGACATGGTTAACCAAGATGAACTTTGTTCGGAAGTGCAAACTTTCCTAGCGGATTCTTATAACCAAGAGATGATGGAAAAGTTTATTAAACACAATCCTACTGCACTTCTAAAAAACTCTCCTTGAACATGGAGCTCAACTTTCGCCTAAATTTAATAGATCTGCTCTCACCCAACAACCACAAGGAGACCTCGCTCCCACACAAAGTGCTGCACCTACTATTCAAACTCAATCAATTGCAGCCCCATCAATCATCCAGGCTTAATCAATGCCACCCGCGGTACCTCCCACTGTGGTCTCCATCCCACCTTCTTCCTCCTTACCATCCATACAACTATCAAATCCGATCTCATCCATTCTCCAACAAACTTCTATACCACCTCCTTCTATTCAAACACAAATTTCTATTCCACAAACTTCCCTTCCTCCCAACAATGTCGCAAATTTTATCCGGGCCATATTCAATCCCGTCACAACAGTTTGTGGACCACAACCAACTATCACTCAAACCCCAGCGACATCGGTCATCACATCCCACGTTCCCACCTCCTCATCATATCAATATATTGGTGGTGGTGCACCTTCTTTGGTTCATCCAATTCTTGGGGCAAATACACTTCATCATTATCAAAGCCCACAACAAGACCTCATCAAGGAAATTCAAGACATGAAAAATATCATCAAGGACATGAAACAAAGGACTAATAAAAGGAAAACTTACTTGTTTGAAGAGTTTTGCCCTTGTCCTTATGACCCATCTATATCAGTTGCACCATATCCCCCGGGATTTGAGATCCCTAAATTCACCAAGTATGAAGGCAAAGGAGATCCCTGCAATCATGTCCGAGAATTCAATGAAGCAGGCCGTGATTGGCACCTCCAAATCCATCCTGCATTGTGGGCCTACCACACCTCCATCCACACCCCCACAGGTGCCACTCCTTATTCCCTAGTATTTGGTTCCGAAGCCATCCTTCCCCTTGAGATTGAGATCCCCTCTCTAAGGGTATCGCTGCAAAACATCCTACCAGAGGAAGAATACAGAATTGTCCGCTTACAAGAGCTAGAATTGTTAAATGAAAGGTGCCTCAAGGCCTTGAATCATCTCCAGGTATATCAAAACCGTCTATGCATGAGTTATCATAAAAAAGTCAGAACCCGAGAATTCCAAGTTGGTGATCTTGTCCTCATGGAAAATCAAAAAAATCTACAAGAAAGAGAAAAGAAAGGCAAGTTTGAGCCTAATTGGCTTGACCATATGTAATCACAATGAAATATGGATTAGGAGCTTATCAGTTGGCTACTCCTAAAGGCGATCCTTTGGATGATCTCCAATGAATATCATGCACCTCAAAAGATTTTATGCTTAGTCCTCAAAAAGTCTTAAATTGTCAAAACAATTCATCCATTAGTGAAAACCACTTGGTTGTGCTATGGACAAGTACCTTGGTGAAAACCTTTGTGCAGATGCCAAGGTAAATAACCAGATCCACTATCTATCATGTTGATACTACAAATCATCTACCATCCAGCCCACCCATGCGCAACATTCCTTCTTTTCCACCTCCTAATAAAACATGTGTATGATGATGAAGTCTTCGCCTGAGTCATGAACAAGGAATGTCCCATTGAAACTGAGATTTAATGCCTCTGTGTGTAAGCTTCAAAGAAACAATCCCAAGTCCATCCTAGTTCTACTCTTGGCAAGAGGTATCATGTGGTCGCAAGGAAGAGACTTGTTAGATTTTGTTAATCTTTTCATATAGGCTTGCATCTTTTGCCCTACGACTGCCACTATTTACGACTGCCTGGGTTCTTCCATATCCAGGTACGTTATGATAGGTGCATACTGGGGCATATTTCATAGTATGGCATGTTTTGGATCCTTCTTGTATAAATAGGTGACCTGGTACTAGTGTTTATCAACACTTACCTTCTCGTGTACAAGAGGTATCGGTGTGTTTGAGGGTTTCCTTGCACGAACCCACAATTTTGTATTAGTGTTTCTTAACATTTGCATTATTGTGTGCAAGAAATTCCCGTTTGTCTACAGAGTCAGTCCACGCCCTACGTTTCTCATGGCATCTTGATTTCTATAATCAATGGTGCAAGTCACTCAGGGCAAAATCAAACTAGGTTGGCTCTCCACATTTGTTGTGCACAAAATCTCACCATCATTCCATCAAATCCTAAACTCAATAATCCCATGGAGTTCTCAATTGCCCCCATTTTCCTCCGTGGTCTCACATCTCATATTCTTCTTTCCAAATAGCTCATGACTGCTTCATATTTGTTCCTCATCTATCCCTTCCACCTTAATTTTTCTTCCTCTATTTTTTTTTCCTCACATAATCAATTTTGATTCTGATTCATGTCTTATACAGGATGTATCCTTCCTGAAACTAGACGTTGTGATCTGATCATGTCTTATACAGGATGAATCCTTCCTGAAACCAGATGTTGTGATCAATCATGTCTTATACAGGATGAATCCTTCCTGAAACCAGACGTTGTGATCTGATCATGTCTTATACAGGATGAATCCTTCCTAAAACTAGACATTGTGATCAATCATGTCTTATATAGGATGAATCCTTCCTAAAACCAGATGTTGTGATCAATCATGTCTTATACAGGATGAATCATTCCTAAAACCAAACGTTGTGATCAATCATGTCTTATACAGGATGAATCCTTCCTGAAACAAGACATTGTGATCTGATCATGTCTTATATAGGATGAATCCTTCCTGAAACCAGACATTGTGATCAATCATGTCTTATACAGGATGAATCCTTCCTGAAACCAGACATTGTGATCTAATCATGTCTTACACAGGATGAATCCTTCCTAAAACTAGATGTTGTGATCAGTCATGTCTTATACAGGATGTATCCTTCCTGAAACCAGACACTCCGATCATGTCTTATACAGGATGAATCCTTCCTGAAACTAGATGTTGTGATCAGTCATGTCTTATACAGGATGTATCCTTCCTGAAACTAGACACTCTGATAATGTCTTATATAGGATGAACCCTTCCTGAAACTAGATATTGTGATCAATCATGTCTTATACAGGATGAATCCTTCCTGAAACCAGACACTTTGATCATCTTTGTCTTATATAGGATGAATTCTTCTTGAAACTAGACTGAATCTAGATCTTATCAATCAAATCAAATCAAATCTATCAGGATATCAATTTCGCAAAACTCCAAAGATCAAATACCTCAATTGATCTCCCGAGGGGGCATCACCATACCATAATATATCAATCAAGAGTTGGGGCATCCTATCAAACCAATATCAGCATCAAAACAAGATTATTCTTTGAATCAATGTGTCATCACACCTCGCTTCAAAGAGGGGCAAAATGTAGACATTTAAAAATAATTATTTTAATTATTTTTAATTCCTCGCATAATTAATTAATTAATTATGTTAATTCAAATTCCTCTTAATATTAATTAAATATAATTAATATTTTCACTATAGCATATGATTGATTTATTTAATAAATCAATCCCTTTCTTTATTCTTCTAAAAAAATCAAATCCTCACAAATCTTCCTCTTAGCTAATTAATTTCAAATCATCTTCTTAATTCATTCTTCTAGAAACTCCCTAAACTCACTTAACATTATTCTTCTAATTTTTTATTCCCTCCACTCATTCTCTCTCCTAGTCAAATTCTCCTACAAATATTAATCCCACCTAACATTTCCTCTAATCCCCCTCCTAATGAGTCGTTAATGGTTAATCATCATGATTAGTCACAAAGTCAACTCTTTGTCCTTTTCATCCAGCCACTAGCTTTAAATGCTCTTTTCCTAGGTGAATGTAAGATTTTTGAAATCACACATTCCTCTAGGCATCCCCTCTCCCAAGGAATTTTTAATTCTTTTTTATTCCTCCAATCCCCATGATATCCTTTTTTGGAGAATTTTTAATTCCTCCAATGCATCTTGTGGAGTGTGAAGATACGAAATGCCTTTAAGGCATATTTTTTGGTCTCCACACCCTCTCTTGGACCTTTTGTGAGCTCACAAATAAATCTTAGCCCTTCATCTTGAATTCATCCTAGCCATCCGTTTTCCTCTCCTCTTCCTATAAAATAGTGTTCCATCCCTTCATTCAAAACATCTTGAAATCCAGTAAGTTTATGCTGCCCTTTTGAGCCCAGGAAATCATCTTGGCAACTTGATCATCTCATCCTTATCATTTTTCAAATCCATTCCATTTGTGCACAACATTGGAGAGCCATCCTTATCCAGCAATCAAAGGAGCACATCAAGTGGAGCATTATCAAGGGGTCCCTTCACTTTATCAAGCTCAATCCGAAGGAGAAGGTAAAATAGCAAGGTGAAATGGTGTTTTAATGATATTTTAGCATTCTAAATGTTTATTTCATTATGTTTTGATCATTTAACCTTCAAATCTATTTTCCCCTCTTCAGAGAGATGTTCATTTTAGTGATCTTTATGGTTTGTAAATGTGTTTCTGTATTGATGTCAAAGGGGGAGAGAATCATGTGAAAAATTATCATATCATATGCTTGATCTCAGAGGGAGATTGTTTATTATTGAGAGTTGTTATTTTATTTGTCATTTATTTTTTATCATGTCATAAGTTACCATCAATTCCAAAGGGGGAGGTTGTTGGGATAATGTGCAAATATGTGTTTCTGTGATGTGTTGTCATAGTTGTCAACATATTTCTCTTTGTGTTCTAATGTTGCAGTCAGATTAAGTAAATTGGTTTGGTTAGTGTGTTGCATTTAAGTTGTTGTGGATTAAAGGGTTGTGAAATAAGTATATATAGTTTATTCAACTAAAGTTTTAGTGATCGGCCTGGTGATTTGATCGAGTTATGAGGTATGCTATTGTGGTTGATTTTTCAGTTGTTTAGTGTTGATCAGTGTTCTAGTTTTTTCTCTGTGTTGCAATATCTTGGTTTGCGGATTTGGTAGAGTGTTTGAGACATTTTGGTGTGTCCTTAATTCATATTGTTTGTGATTTTGAGGTCCACAAGTGTATCTTTCAATTTGACATTCAATTCAGTTAGTGTTCTTGAAGTTTGGTATAATGATGATGGAGTTTCTAGTAAGTGTCGATGTTGTGGTTGTTGTTGTGGTAATTCATGATGCTTATGGATGTTTCTAGATTGTGTCCTATTTGTGTTGGCTGTCCACATTGATCATTTTGTGTGTTATTGATTATTTTCCTTGATCTAGTGGTGTTCTTCATGTTTTTGGCCGACATGTTGATTGTAGTGTGCTGCAGATGTTTGAGGCATAATTATTGGAGGTGTTTCATGTTTGAGGTGGTGATTTAGGTCCATAATATGTCCTAGCAACCATTATTTTTGGTTCACATGTAATATTGTAGTGTGTATGGTTATATTTTGTAATTTGTGTTGTGAGTTGAGCCGACCTTGAAATATAGGTTGATGATATGCATAAATTAATGTAATATCATGTTGTGGATGTATCTACGAATGTCTATAATGCGTGAATAATTCTTTGATCTTTCAATAGCAGAGAAGAAGTAAGAAGAAGTGTGAAGAAGTGTGAAGGAGAAGATTAAGTGTTTTGTGCTTAACCAGAACTATAACCAGACATGAGGAGATGCTATTATATCAATTCATGATATTTCGGATTTAATTTGACTCCTTTCGTAAGACGATGAGTTTTCCCCAAGGTTCCAGCCCTTGTTATTATTTTGAGTAGTGTTCTCTAGGTAGTGTGCCTAAATGCATGTGCATTCCCCATTGTAATATTTCATATACTTCTAATAAGGTATCATCATATTGTGGGTAGATTCCCAATGTGGTTTTCCCCTTAACCAGGTTTTCCATGACAAAAATATTGGTGTCATGTGTGTCATTGATGTGGTGTTGATTTATGCTTTCATTGTTAATTATTAGATCTATAATAGTGTTTGATTTGAGTAGAGTTTTTGAGAAAACTAATTCACCCCCTCTCCTCAATTTTTTGCCTTGTTGCTAACACTTTTGAGATTCAAGAGCTCAGGGCTTTTTTGGAGGCTTCAATGCAAAAAATGAGCCAGCAAATGCAAGGGTTTGGAAATGAATTGGTTTATATCAAAAGACACATGTCATAGGTCAACAAGCCCTACAAATCACAAAATCAGAATTTTCAATAGAAAAGGTCTAACTTTCAAGGGAAAATTCAATGGAGAAATGCTAGGCCCTTGAATATTTTAAATCCTATGGTTGCAAGCACCTCAAGAGCATTGATAACATCTTGCTTTGGAGCATGAGTGGTGAAATCAATGTAGTCAACCTCATAGTCAGGTTTCCTGTCAGAATGGTGATTTTTCTCAAGCATTAGTAGCTCAAAATTAACCAATGACATTAAGACAACAACAATTTGGTGACTGTCCAAACCATCCACGGGCAGATTCCACCTTCATGAATTGGTAGGAGGCTGAATTTTGTAGTATCAATCATATTAGTAATGACAATGTGGCTAGAAATATAAGATCTAACGAAAAGGCCATAGACCGTAATGCTACTTCTACCACAATAGCCCAAGTTTCATAGGTTCTCATACAATCTACAATGCCAAAGGCATCTAATAGGGTGGCTACTTGAACTAAAGATCAGGACTTGACATAAAATTTCAAGAAGGGAGAACCACATAAGGCTCCTACTAAGGTTGTGGTTCCATTCAACAGAGTGGATCATATGAAGAAGGCTAACCTTAATGTCTCTATGTGGGATGCTATTTCTATTCCATCTCAAAGAGACCTACTTCAAGAGGCCCTAAAGGATATAAATTTTGTAGCTCTTAAACTCGTACAAGCTTAGTACAGTCTTTAGAGGAAGAGAATTAAGAGAAAATCAGTAAGCCTCCTCCCTTCTATCTTTCTATAATTATAGGAAATAATCTTGTTCACAATTGCATGATAGATAGTGGGGCTAGTAGCTCAACTATGCCAAAAAAGGTGGTTGACCACCTAGGCATCAAATTTGAGCCTATGTCAAGAGGATTTGTGCAACTTGATGTCACATTATTTTAGACTGTGGGGGTCATTAAGGACCTAAATTTAACTTTGCATGTCTGCTTGGGTTTTAGTGTGTTGAAAGATGTTTTAGTTATTGACCTCCCAACCTACTTTGCCATTTGTTTATCAAGGGAATTCACTACTAAGATAGGAGGTTACCTATCATCAAATTGGTCTCATATGTTATTCAGGACTAGATATGGTAAACAAGTGACCATTAGGGTTGAGCCTATTGTAAAGGATTATATTGAGCCATATACCCCAAGCTCTATCAACATGAATTGCACCCTCCATGAGGAGAAAAATGATATTTTAGTCAATGATCTTGTAACTTAAATGGAATAAGTTCCTAATTTCCTACTTGATGAGTGGTAAAATGCATTTTAGCTTGACCCAATTGATGATGTCAATGGCATCGGTCTTGGTACATATTGTATTCATGAAGAAGACACCCCTATTCCCAAACTTTCAAAAAAAAGCAATGATATGCATGGATTATGGGATATTTTCTTTAATAGTGTAAGGAACAAAAATGGTGTGGGGGCTGGTGTACTACTAATTTCTCCTAAAGGGGTTAAGTACTACTTTTCATTCAAACTTAATTTTAGTTGCACTAATAATTTAGCTATGTATGAATCTTTGATTTTGGGTCTCTGAATGGCACAAAGAAGAGGGATCAAATCCTTTAGTGTACATGGAGATAGTGAGTTGGTTGTTAATCAGATTAGAGCTCAAAGAATCACAAAGAACAACCTTCTTAGGTCATATAAGCATAGAGCATGGGACCTAATTGAAGGATCTGAAGCTTTTAATATTTTTGGTGTCCCTAGAAATCATAATAAAATATGTTGATAGACTAGAAATAGTAGGTTTTTAATGTTAGGTCCCGGAGACAACTGAGAGGGGGGTGAATCAGTTGTCTAATGAATTTAAACAAAAACCAATTAACCAACTTAATGCTTAATACTAGTAAACCAGTTAAGTGTGTTGGTAGACAGTGTTAACAGTAAATTGTTATACCGGTAGAGATTAATGCATTAAACATAAACATAGTCATCCACAACACATAACACCAATATTTTGTACGTGGAAACCCTATAAGGGGAAAAACCGTGGTGGGAAACCTTACCCACAATTAGATGATACTACTGCAGATAGTAAGTGTACATAAATGGGGTTTGCACATGCAGAAGGGCCAACAGCCTAGAGCTCACTACTCAATCACAAAATGGGAGTCACACTGACTACAGTTGGATGGTTAAATCCAATAAGAATGTACTACACAAAATAGCATCTTCATAAGCTGGATTCAGTACCCGTGTAATCCTGATATGCTTCTACAAAAACCTAGCTTCACCTTCAAATGATGTCTTTGTGTATACCTCTGCTTAATCTTGCATATACCTTCACACAATTCTTTTTCGTATTCCACATTTGATCTTACAAATAAGATCTTACATTTATACCATAACCTAAAACCAATTTTAGTAGGTCGGCTCTACAAGATATTACAATAAAAATATTTTACATACAATATAATATCCGATGCAATAACCAATTAAACATGTCAGCTTAATGCATTTACAGCAATAATAAATCATCTCCACAGCATGCCATGCTGATCTGGAAAAGATAAACCTGTCGGTGTAACCCTAGATAACCCTGGACCTATTTGCCGATTAAAGCAAATATGCAAATATGATTATACCAATGATCAATTCTTCAAAACAAAGTGTCCACATGATGTCTTTGACATTATCAAGTGTCTTCCATATCATTCCAAGTGTCGGTGAACATTATATCCTGCCGGTGAACTATATACCAATAAATGTGCAATAGTTACTTGCTTGCCAGTGAATATTGTTGGATCTCCAAAGTGCTAGTGTTTCAGTAGGTGTTGACATCAATGAAAAAACCATACCAAAAAAATAACAATCTCCCCCTTTGGAATTGATGGCAACACAAGATGGAAAAACCATCAAAGTGCCAAAACAAAAATGCCAAATACCAAAAACCAACAATCTCCTTTAAACAACAATTTCTCCCCTTGGGAGCAACATGTGTTTATCCACAGATTAATTTTTGATACCAATCTCTCCTCAAAAGATAATGTGTTTTTCCATAGATATCTCTCACCCTTTGACATCAAATGCCAAAGTTACAAAAATCAAGTTCATACAAAATACCAACTACTCCCCCTGACAAGTAGCTTCCTCATCAAAGACCGGAGTAAAAGATTTGTCTTTCAATTCTGTCGGTTGATGACAATCATCAACTATCTAAGTCTCTACCAGTGGTGGTATGACTCCAAGCTAATCTCTGAGATATTCAAAGGTCTCATTAGGAAAAGGTTTTGTGAAAATATCTGCAAGCTGTTCTTTAGTATTCACATAAACCAGTTTTATCTCTTTTTCTTCAACTTTTTCCCTTAGAAAATTTAGTTTGATAGAAACATGTTTTGTTTTAGAATGTAATACCGGATTCTTAGATATATCAATTGCTGCAGTGTTATCACAATACATAGTAATGGGTTCCTTGCATTTTACCTTTATGTCTTTCAACATTTGCTTAAGCCATAGTACCTGTGTACAGTTAGTTGCTGCTGCAACATATTTTGATTCTACTATTGATAAAGATGTACAACTTTGTTTCTTACTCAACCAAGAAACTAATCTTTTTCCAGTGGTGCTTTTTCTATCATCCACATCCCCTGCCCAATTTGCATATGTGTATGCACATAGGTCAAAATTTTCATCTCTAGGATACCATAATCCAAGATTTGTTGTGCCTTGTAAGTACCGGAAAATCCTTTTTACTGCTGATTCATGATTTTCCCTAGGATTGCTTTGAAATCTAGAAACAATACATACTGCATTCATAATATCAGGCCTAGTTTGTGTTAAATACAGTAAACCTCCTATCATAGATTTGTATCTAGTTGGTTTAACAGGTGTAGATTCATCCCTTTGAGATAATTTGTCATTTGTAGTCATAGGTGTGCTTACCGATTTAGAGTTCTCCATCCCAAATTTCTTTAGTAATTCTTTCAAGTACTTGGATTGACTAAAAAATATACCTTTATCAGTCTGTGAAATCTGCAATCCTAAAAGGAATTTTATTTCTCCAATCATAGACATTTCAAATTCTTGCTGCATTTTAATAGAAAATTCCTTACATAATCCATCTTCTCCTCCAAATATTATATCATCAACAAATACTTCAATAATCAAGATGTCATCATTAGTTATTTTGTAATATAAATTGCTATCTGTATTTCCTTTAGTAAAACCAATCTTTAAAAGATACTTATCCAACCTTGCATACCAAGCTCTTGGGGCTTGTTTTAATCCATACAGAGCTTTTCTTAACCTGCAAACCATATTATTGTCATTTGTCAAAGAAAATCCATCAGGTTGTTCAATATATACTTCCTCTTCAAGATCTCCATTCAAAAATGCACATTTAATATCCATTTGATAAACTTTGTAGTCCTTGTGAGCTGCAAAAGCCAAGAATAATCTAACTGCCTTAATTTTGGCTACTGGTGCAAAGTTTTCATTGTAATCAACTCCTTCTTTCTGAGAATATCCCTTACACACTAGTCTTACTTTATTTCTAACAACCTTACCATCTTCATTAAGTTTGTTTCTAAATACCCATTTGGTTCCAATTACATTTTTATCTTTAGGCCAGGGAACTAATGTCCAAGTATTATTTTTCTCAGTTTGCCCTAATTCTTCTTCCATAGCTTTAATCTAAAATTTATCTTCACATACCTCATTGATAGATGATGGTTCAATTTGAGAAATAAGACATACCTCTTCATTTGCCAATCTTTCTCTTGTCATAACTCCTTTAAATTTGTTTCCAAGTATCTGATCTTCAAAATGATTCAATCTTACATACCGGGGTGTCTTAGTTTGTTATTGTTCTTCAATTATTTTGGAATCCTCTGATGATACTGGGGTAACTGGATCTTCATTCTGTACCAGTGGATTTGGTGTAGGTTCATTTGTCACAATTTTTGTTGCCAGTTCAGAGTCTATATACCTTGAAGTTCCTCTGAATTGTTCATCAATCTTTACATTTGTACTCTCGACAATTTTCTGCAATCTCTTATTAAAACATCTATATGCCTTACTCTTAGATAAATAACCAAGAAATATTCCTTCATCACTTCTAGGATCAAATTTTCTAATATACTCATCTCTTCTAATATAACATTTACTTCCAAAAATTTTGAAATACTTAAGAGTAGGAGTATTACCAAACCATAGTTCATGAGGGGTCTTACCGGTTTCACCTTTGATGTGAACTTTGTTGAATGTATAGACAATAGTGATAACTACTTCTCTCCAATACACATGTGGTAATTTTGCTTCAGATAACATACTTCTTGCTGCATCCAAGATAGTTTTGTTTTTCCTTTCAACAACTCTATTCTGTTGTGGTGTCCGAGGTGCTGATAACTATCTTCTAATTCCATTCACTTCATAGAATGTATTAAAATCCTTAGATGTGAGTTCTCCTCCCTGATTTGATCTTAAACATTTGATTTTCTTATCGGTTTCATTCTCAACCATTGCTTTGAACAGTTTGAACTTTCCAAGTGCTTCTGATTTTTCTCTGAGAAAAGTAACCCAACACATTCTAGAATAATCATCAATAATTAGCATGAAATATCTATCACCTTGTAAGCTTTTAGTTCTAGCTGGACCACATAAATCAGTGTGAATCAAATCAAGAGCATTATTGGATTTTTCTGGAATACTTTTGAAACTAGCTCTAACTTGTTTTCCAAATTGACATTCCTTACAAATTGTATTCTGAGGTTTCACAATTTTAGGTAGATCTCTAACTGCCTCAGAAGTACTGATCTTTACCATGCAATCAAAGTTTACATGACATAGTCTCTTATGCCATAACCAACTGTCATCTATATGTGCAATCAAGCATGCCTTTTCACTGTTATTCAAATGAAAGATATTACCTATAGTCTAATTACCGGTTGCAATTTCCAAACCAGTTCTATTCATGATCTTGCATTTTCCATTTTTAAATTGTAACTGAAATCCTTTCTCAACTAATTGACCAACACTTAAAAGATTATGCTTTAAACCTTTAACATAGTAGACATTGTCAGTGTTATGCTTACCATCAAGAGATATTAAACCCTTTCCTTTG
This sequence comes from Cryptomeria japonica, assembly GCF_030272615.1. Classification (NCBI taxonomy): domain Eukaryota; kingdom Viridiplantae; phylum Streptophyta; class Pinopsida; order Cupressales; family Cupressaceae; genus Cryptomeria; species Cryptomeria japonica. The sequence goes on from NC_081413.1 coordinate 347,593,993, forward strand.
ATTGAACAGGCTTTGTCATCTCCAAATCTTACTAAACCTCCATTATATTCTAGAAAGTTCAAGAATTTACCTTTGTCTCCTATCATGTGATGTGAGCATCCTGAGTTAATGATCCATTCATCCTTCACTTCAAATTTGGCTGCTAGGGCTTGTTCTACCAGTTGAGCAGTAGGTGTCAGTTGATCTTCTGTTATAGCAGCAAAAACCCATCCATTGTCTGTTGGATCCTCATCAAAATCATCAGTCACACCTTTATCAGCAATGTAATAGGATTTGTCTTTGTTCTTCTTAAATCTATATTTCTGATATTCAGGATTAGGCTTGTATGTTCTTCTAGCTTCTTCTCTTAGTCTAGCATGTCTATCAGGGCATCTCAAAGCCATATGACCAATCTTATTGCAGTTAAAACATTTAAAGGGTTCTTTACCTTCATACTTACTTCCAACTGGACCTTTTGGCATTTTTCTTGCAAATAGTGCTTCAAGTTCTTCAAGCTCTTCATTCTCCTTCCTGGTTTCTTCAAGTTCTCTTGCATAAAAGGCTTTGCAGTCTGATTTGTCAAATGATGGAGCAGATGATGTTGATGCTTTAAAGGCCAAATCAGTTTTTATAGTAGCAACAAGACCAAATTCCTCAATTTCAAAGGCTAAAAGTTTTCCAATCAATGTATCCCTAGTTACTGATGTATTAGGCATTGTTCTCAACTCATTTATAGCAGTAACCTTCATTTTATATGCCGGTGGCAATCCTCTTAAGATTTTTGAAACAATTTCATCCTCACTCAAGGTTCCTCCACAACATTTAATACCCAAAACAATTTCATTTACTCTTTCCATAAAAGTAGAAATCCTTTCATCTTCTTCCATTTTTAGATGTTCATACTTGACTCGGAAGCTTTCAAGTTTTGCAATCTTGACTGTGGAATCTCCTTCATTTAGTTTTTCCAAATGATCCCAAATAGCTTTAGCAGTAGACCTATCTAATAATCCTATGATTTGTTGATCTGATAATGCACTCAAAAGTGTTTCTCTTACTTTGCAATCATTCTCTTCATCTTTAGCTAAGGTAGTTGGAGCAGTCTGACCAGCTACAGCAGTAGTATAACCATTCTTTGTAACTTCCTAGATGTCTTTACCGATGCAATTCAGATGTGTCTCCATCCTGATCTTCCATATCCCATAGTTGGTTCCATCAAGTTTAGGACTATCCTTCCTGAAATAATTAGTAGACATTGGATCTCCTCAAGTTGTTAAACTTTTGGAAAAGAGGACTAAGCTCTGATACCAATTGTTAGGTCCCGGAGACAACTGAGAGGGGGGGTGAATCAATTGTCTAATGAATTTAAACAAAAACTAATTAACCAACTTAATGCTTAATATCGGTAAACCAGTTAAGTGTGCCGGTAGACAGTGTTAACAGTAAATTGTTATACCAGTAGAGATTAATGCTTGAAACATAAACATAGAGTCATCCACAACACATAACACCAATATTTTGTACGTGGAAACCCTGTAAGGGGAAAAACCATGGTGGGAAACCTTACCCACAATTAGATGATACTAGTGTAGATAGTAAGTGTACATAAATGGGGTCTGCACATGCAGAAAGGCCAACAACCTAGAGCTCACTACTCAATCACAAAATGGGAGTCACACTGACTACAGTTGGATGGTTAAATCCAATAAGAATGTACTACACAAAATAACATCTTCATATGTTGGATTCAGTACCGGTGTAATGCTGATATGTCTTCATGTATACCTCTGCTTAATCTCGCATATACCTTCACACAATTCTTTTTCGCATTTCACATTTGATCTTACAAATAAGATCTTACATTTATACCATAACCTAAGACCAATTTTAGTAGGTCAACTCTACAAGATATTACAATAAAAATATTTTACATACAATATAATATCCGATGCAATAACCAATTAAACATGTTGGATTAATACATTTAAAACAATAATAAATCATCTCCATAGCGTGCCATGGTGATCTGGAAAAGATAAACCTACCGGTGTAACCCTAGATAACCCTGGACCTATTTGTCGGTAAAAGAAAATATGCAAATATGAATATACCAATGATCAATTCTTCAAAACAAAGTGTCCACATGATGTCTTCAACATTATCAAGTGTCTTCCATATCATTCCAAGTGCTGGTGAACATTATATCCTGCTGGTGAACTATATACCAGTAACTGTGTAATAGTTACTTGCTTGCCGGTGAATGTTGCTGGATCTCCAAAGTGCTAGTGTTTCAGTAGGTGTTGACATCAATGACAAAACCATACAAAAATACCAACACTCAACATGACATTCCATCCCATGTTAAAGTAGAGAAAGACCATCAAATCAAACTTGTGGTGAGACTCGTAGTGCCTAATAGCCAAGTCAATTGGCAGGTCTTTGATTCTGATTAGCAAATTGTAAATTTTCTACAATATGAGGCAGAGTTCTCACACCATTAAAAAACTCTGCTACAAAATAAATATGGAGATCAAATTATGTAGCTCAATTCCAACAAGCTTCCCAAAAGATTGATCACCTTTGGAGGGATCTTCAACATTGATGATTAGATGAGAGGAAGAGATATGAACCTGGAGGCAAGGAAAGGAGATTACTGTTGTCATTGAGGATTGCACCCATGATGCTAAGTTCAAAAACAAGCAATCCTGTGAAACATGGAAGCACCTTTGAGCTTGTGAGTTGCTCAAAGTGAAAGTGAATCTACAGAGATCAGGTCGGCTTCCTATTCTAATGGATCTCCTACACTAACCTCTTGTGGGAAAAGGGTAAAAGTCTTGCATGTAATGAAAAAACCTATCCTAATGGAGGTGATACACCAAAATGATGCAATTCTACTTGTTGTCCTAAAACTATAACCAGCTGCAACAAGACCCAAAAACTATCTCACGAATCAAATAAGATCAGGAAATCCATAAACATTTCATGTGAATGATCGAAGTTATCTAACTTCTGCATGTAGGAAAAGTAATTTTTCACAAACATGCAAAGAACTAGAAACCAAATGAACACAACCCACAACCTGGATTTGTAATACCCTAAAATTGGTCATCTAAACCATGGGCCCCTAATCTCGACAACATCACCAAGTTTCTAACCAAAAGGCAATTAAATCAATCTTGAGCACATAATTAATTCTTTAATTATCAAATATCACATGGCAAAATCAATTACCCAATATTAATTAAATATTTATTTAATTAATTGAATCATTTCCAAGAATATCATTTCGATCAATTATCTCATTTTAATTTATTAAATATCTTTGCATATATAATTAATTAATAAATTTGCCATTCAATCATGCAAAAAAAGAATTAATTTGCTACAAAAAGAAGAATTTATTACAAAACAAAGAGTTGAATTGAAAATTAAAACAAAAATAATTGAATTAAGAGAGAAATCAAACTTGAGATATTATTTCTTTTTCTAAATTTAGAACTTGAAATCAAAAAAGCAATTAATTGAATTATTAATTATTCTCTTAAATTGGAACTCAAAGCTTTTCAGAAAAGAAGTTCAGTTGCATTAAGAAGACTCTTTTCTTAATTAAATTGAAGAATTATCTATTTTTATCACAAATGCATGGAATTGATTTATTATTGTTTTCCAATGCAACTTGGACTTCTAATTTGAATGCATTTCAATTAAACTATAATTGGAATCTATCTCAAGGTTAACTCAACCTGATTTCTTAATTATTTTCAATTAATCCTAAATTGAGATTTTTCATCATCTCTCTATAATTCTCTATAAATTCAGTCATCAACTCTCATTCCAATTCACCCTGGAGATTTTTGAGAATACATCATTATTATACTGATTTTGCTCTGGAGTCATTGATTGATTATTATTGCTTTTTTTAGATTATCTTGCATCCATTTTACAATCATTATTGCTTGCATCCATTATTGCTTGAAGTGATTTTTTGCTTGAATTATTCATTTATCTTGTATCCATATAGCTTAATATCATATAGATTAAATCCTTCATCTTGGTGTAGTCTAGTCACTGGTATTGCTTATAACAAACTAAGAGCAATCTTATACTCGCATCATTTAGAAGGCAATGGGTCGCTTTGCTATAGTTTATTTTTATTGATTATTGATTACTAACCATGCATATAATGACTTAATTGAAGTGTTGTGCTTGTAGCTACAGGTTCACTTTTTCACAAACACATTTCTGGCGCCCACTGTAAACTGCAGGTGTCGCACGAATTTTCATATCCTATCGTACTAGCACATCTTTTGTCATATGAGACAAATCCTCTGTCGTACGAGCAGACATCATCAGCAATTTGGTCTCGTACTATACTGCATCCTATCTCGTACAAGTCGAGATTCTATCGTACGATTCCGTATTTTCTGGTAAAGGAGGCAAATTTCATATTTTTCATTTCTAATTGATTATTCTGACGACTGACCCTGACTATTTATCTGTCTGTCTCAGAATTTTTCACAGCCTAACTAGTTTTTGTAGAATGCTTGTCGAAGAATATTGTTTGTCGCACAAAGACAATATGACTACTGATTCGTTGTCTTTGCAAGTTGCCTGAAGGAGAATCGACTAGACATCATGTATTCTTTAAATTCATTTTTAGGAACCTAACTTGCTATCTGGTTAAAGAACAAATCTGTCTTTTGTGCTTTTAGAAGATTCTGAGAGGTAGGAGAGTATGCTCATCTTTTTTTAGACAATCAGAAATCCAGACCCTTGAAGCTTTTTCTTTGTTTGATATTTGTACATCTTTAGCAGGCCTGCCCTCCCGAGGGGTTGAAAAACTCTTAAAGCCATTACGACCGGTGTGAGGGGAACGACCTAAGTGGGAACGGCTAGACGCCAAGTACTCCAACCCACTATAAAATAAACATGATTTGATGAAAATCAAGTCAACGGCAATGCTTGGGAATAGCTCTCCTCCGTACCTTCGGGTATATTAAACCTTGGTTTTCAAGGCTGGGAGACCTCTTAATTGAGTTTATACCTTGACGCATCGAATGGACCCCTGACTAAATCCAATTAAATTTAGAAGCTACTCGGTTCACCTCCGAAAGGGAGATAATCTTTCTGCAAGAGAGATAGTAACTCTCCCAAGATACTTGTCATTTCGTGCCCCCATTAGCGTTTGGAGTCGGATAATACGGCGTTGAGAATCCATTGCGTGAGACTCAACGGCCGTATTCTGATTAGCTATTGGGTGTGTACCTGAGTCTACAAGCAAAGGTTTTCTTTCCTCAGCAAATTCCTTAGGGTTTGCATGTTGTGATTGGAGTCACTATAAATACTATTTGTTTTCTGTGTTTTTCATCCCTGAAACAAAACTTGGAATACCAAAATTGGAGAAGACAAGAAACAAACTCAGTGAGTCAAAACTTTGTCTGTGTCAAAAACTAGTCCATCCTGAGTCAAAACTCTATCTGTGTTAGAAACTAGTCCATCCTAAGTCAAAACTCTGTCCGTGTCAGAAACTAGTCCATCCGAAGTCAAAACTTTGTCCGTGTCAGAAACTAGTCCATCCTGAGTCAAAACTCTGTCCGTGTCAGAAATTAGTATATCCTGGTCAAAAATCAGTCCATCTTAGAATTTGTCATACTCAGTCGTCGATACTCAGCAATCAGAAAACTCAGAATTTTTAGTCTCTGCCCTGTAAACAGTTGTACGAGTCTGCTAAATTATCGTGTTGCACCAGTCTTGTGTCATACAAATCTATTCAATTGTCATCCTTTAGCTGATTCTCTGTTGTACAAGTCTAAATCATTCATCATCCTGCACTGTATTCTGTCTCTTACGAGGTAGAATCGACCTCAGTATTTTGTCATCCTGCACATGCCCATCACTCATACGGTACAAGGCAGCAACTTGTATGAAACATAACTTCTATCATCCTGTAACTGCTAAATTGTCATTCGGTTCAAAAAAACCAGTCGTACGAGTCTTTGGTTTTGTCAGACAGAACAGTCAAACTTGCCAAAAACACAGTCTACCGGGAACATAATACTGGTTATCAAATTTTCCTAAGCATAAAATAGATCAAGATAGTGTAACTCTGCCATTTTTTTGTTGCATGATTTGGTTGATCACCCTTCAGCTAGTTCAATCAAACTAACTATCAAACTCAAGTCACTTAGATAATGTCTTACATAGGATATATCGTTCCTGAATCAGACTAAATCTTAGTTACTATTTTAGAATCAACCCAGGTGAACGTCTTATACAGGATAGATCTTTCCTGAAACCAGACTAAATCTCAGTTGTTTCTCTCAAACAATACTTAAACCAAACGAACTAGTACTGAAATTGATCTTGACCTCTGCATCAAAAAAAACTCTAGGTCACACTAATCCATAAAAATGCCTATTAAAACCAGGAGTTCTTGTAAGAAACAAGCCAAAGGAAAAGGACAAACCTTCACTTATCAAGATAATCCATTCTATGTGAAGGATCCCCTCACTGACATACCATCGTCACCAGGCGGACCAATTTTTGATGAACCAAAATCTCCCACTATACATGAGACAGAATACAATGATGGAAACAAAAATGACTATAATATTCCTGAAAATCATAATGATTCATCATCATCCAGTGAGATTGATGAAGCTACTGAACCTCCAGAAAAAGCAATCCGTGAATATCAGAAAGACAAAGACTTTAGAAAAATGATGAAAACTATCATGACCCGAGAAAAGGAAGACTATTTCTTAGAACTAGCAAATCAAGGTGCCAAACTTCCTATTGGATATGATGTTCAGACACTTGTTACTAAAAGGGAAGACTCACCTATAATCATGGTACACAAATAGTTAATAGCTTTGCGGACAGAGCTCACAGAGCTGAAGAATAAGGACAAGTCCCTAAAACAATATTCTCTGGAAGCAATATGTCTCTTCCCCTTTGACAAGAATTTACACATGCCTCCATTCCCTTCACGAGTGGAAATCCCAAAATTTGACAAATATGACGGTACCTCAGATCCTCAAGATCATGTGAGGGAATTTAGTGTTGCTTGTATGAAATTCATGCACGATCAAACATACCTCATGCATCTCTTCCCAAGGAGTTTAGGGGGTCAAGCAATGGAATGGTTCTCAAGTCTACCCAAAGGAATAAAAAAATTTGAAGAACTAATCCAACTGTTTTTACAACAATACTCATACAACATTCGACATCCTGTGACTATGATCAATATTTGTAATACTCAACAAAAAATAGGGGAACCTTTTCTTACTTTTCTCCAACGCTGGAGAAGGATGTTCTCTAGGTACCCACGACCTATTCCAGACTCTGAGAAAATGGATATATTTGTCAATAACTTGGTCCCCGAACTAAAATATAGCGTACAAATGCAAGTACACCCATCATTTAACAAAATGGTATATAATGCCATTCGAATGGAAGATGTGCTCATAAAGAAGGGGGATATCACACCTTGGAAAGAAACACAAACAGGATCTAGCTCTAAAGAGAAGAACAAGTATTGGAAATTTGTCAAAGACAACAACAAGAAATAATATCTCAAGTTTGATTTCTCTCTCAATTCAATTCTTTTTTTGTTTTATTTTCAATTCAACTCTTTGTAATAAATTAATCCTTTTTGTATGATTGAATGGAAAATTTATTAATTAATTAAATATGCAAGGATATTTAATAAATCAAAATGGGATAATTGATCAATGATATTATTGGAAATGATTCAATTAATTAAATAAATATTTAATTAATATTGAGTAGTTGATTTGCCATGTGATTTTTGATAATTAAAGAATTAATAATGTGCTCAAGATTATTGCCTTTGGTTAGGACCTTGGTGATGTTGTCGAGATTAAGGGCCCATGGTTTAGATGACCAATTTTAGGGTATTACATTTGCCCCTCTTTGAATTAATGTGCGAGCAGCACGTTGGTTCAAAGAATGTGTGATGTCTAGGAGATGCTAGTTCTAAACTTGATTGATCACGAACTAGATGAAAAGCAAGGTGTTTAGCTTGATTTGAAGTGACAAAGCTAAATGAAGTGATTAAATTGATACCGATCCCGAACTTGATTGAATTGAGGAACGATAGAAAACAAAGATACCAAACTTGAACTTGATTGATCAAGAAGCGGATCTTACTGATAAAGAACTTGATTGATCTTAGATGCAGTGAGTGATGATAAAAAAATCAATCTTGAACTTGATTGATCAAGACACGATGAGTGAAGAATAAACTATCTAGCTTGATCAAGAAACAAATACTGAACACCTGCTTAGATTAAGTGTGATCAAAGAAACTCTTTAAACTTTTGATTGAGTTTAAACGAATAATCAGTTTGATTTGAAGTGATGAAACTGATTAATGTTAAGAGATTAATTCAGATGAAAGACAAATATCATCTTGATTTGAAGTGATGAAACTGATATGCCCCTAGCGATTGATTTGATTCAAATGTTAGAGAGATCTCAACTTGATGTGGAGCGATGAAGCTGAGATGCCCCTTAGCAATAAGGATTGATTTTCTTTAGTTGAAAAGATTTTGCTCGACTTTTGATGAAGATTTGAAAAATTTTCTCGACTTGTGAGATGTGAAGTCATAAGGTCACAAATATGCCCCCTCGGGAGCGAAATCGAAAGATAATGAGGGTACTTGATTATAGGCAATTGTTTGGCAAAAATAAGTTATTTGAGCACAAATTGATGCTGAGGATTTTTTGAAAATTTCGGCGTTGATTGATGAGAAATTGAGCGTAGAGTTGATTGAAATTTTGATGTGTAGAACAAAATTGAATTAAGATTCAGTGTTAAAATTGAGCGCAATTTGAAGAAAGAATGAGCATTTGATGAAAAGAGCGCTAAGTGGTCAAAATTGTGAAATTGACTAGCAAAATGATCTCGAATTTTGATTTCGATCCTGAAAATGGAATCAAAGTAGGCAAATTAGCTAAGGGTACAATTTTCATAACCATCAGAGCAAGTTGAAAAATTAGGTTTTAGGCTATATATAGGATGAAAGTGTCATTTTCAAATCATTTTAACCCTCCAAGTTTGAAAATTCAAAAAGCCTTCTGCGAAGAAAAATGGTGGTCCCTACTCGTTAGCATCGATTTGAGGGCCAGAGACGTCACAATCGACCCCAAAACTATGAGCCAGCGGTAAGTGATCGATCTTAAGCCTCTTTATGTTTCCAATTTTGAATTTTTTTATGCATTTTTGAAGTTTTTCACAGGTTTTGGGTTGGGTGTCTTGGTTTATCGTGTGAGACAGGATCCTGTCTCATACAAGAAACTAGTAAAAAATCTTATTTCGTTTGAACCTACTAGTTTTGTCGTACGAGGTCCACCCTTGTGTCGTACGAAAGGTCTATTAAAAGACCATTTTGTCATGCTAAGTCTGTTAAATTATCGTTTGAGGCTGTTTTCTCGTACGAGAGCTATTCCTGACTCGTACGAAATGCTACTTGACTGTGTTTTGTCGTTCAAAAGATAGTGATCATTTTTGAAGGTGTAAACATGAAATTTTGGTTTTGCATTTGACTTATTTGGATTTGCGTGATGTTTAACTTCTCTTGTAGGCTCATTTGAAATGTTTTCTGATGATCGTTGTTGGGTTTTTGTAGGTTTGATTACCTCCTATGCTCTTCAGATGTGTATATCCACCTACGATGGCATTAGTTCATCATCTATCTAAGGTTGAGCAAGCTCATGTTGATTTATGCGGCTTGACTCATTTATTGTGATTACCTGATATCCATGTGAATCATGGGATTCTCACGGCATTGGTTGAGCATTTTCATTCAGAGCAGAATACCTTTCATTTGCTAGTTGGGGAGTTGACTATCACTCCTGAGGATGTGTATAGGATCCTTTGTATCCCTTTTGCTGGGGATAAGATGGATTATGATATCGCGTTGTTACTTGGACTAGGGGCTCTTAGGAACATATTCAGGGATCCCGATATCTTGACTCATTCCATGAGTTGGGATATATTGATGAGAAGGTACAGTGAGGAGTATCCGCTGGCATGTGTCCTAGTAGGTTTCATTGGTTGATTTTTGATGCCAGACAGAGGGCAACAGGGTTTCCAGAGTAGATGGGGACGGATGTTGGAGAGGTTGATAGAGACCCCTCAGAGATTTGGCTGGGGCTCTTGTTTATTGGCTCACATGTATCGGGAGATGCATGAGATTGTTTATAGAGATGGGTGGAGCATGGTCATGGGTGTATACATTTTATAGATGTGGGCTTGGGAGAAGCTTCCCGTTTGCTGGCCGATTGTTGATGATAGTAGAGAGCTAGGGCAGTCAATTATTTACAGGTATGTTGGATATATTACGCAGCCCCATCTAGGCAAGATAGATTTCTAGCGACGACAGCTCGACGACCTTATAGCAGTTGTCTGGAGACCATACAAAGGATTGGAGTTGTGGGATGACTGGCAGAGGGTTCGTAGGGACCTTTTTGTGACACACCCACTGATCGAGAGATCACAGACTGTTGTGAAGCGATTCATTGTTTCACAAGTGATGAGGCAGTACGACTGGCCTCAGGGGATCTCATGGGAGTATACAGCATATGCTCGCTATGCTGATGAGGAGAGACAGGGATGGTCTCCATAGTTTTCATATGCTTTGGCTATGTGGGAGCTGATAGGTTTACATCGCTTGAGATGGGATTACCTAGAGGATGTAGCAGATGCGAGGGTATTGCCCGAGTATAGGGATTACTTTCAGTAGCATCCATTCCCTCGATTTACAGATCCGGGAGAGCAAAATCCTCATATTGAGGATGTGGAGGATGATGCCCCCGCACTAGCATAGGGACAGGGTCAGAGGCAGGGCCATAGGTAGGGACAGGCATAGAGATCAGAGGCTCCACAACGGACTGGTGGTGATCTTGGTGCTAGTAGCAGCGGGGTGCAAGCTGATGTTGGATAGTAAAGGGGTGAGGATGGATCCCTTGAGAGAGTAGGCATGAGGTTGGGTGGTGGAGAGGAGAAGCAAGCAGCTCCGAGGCAGTTCTGGCAACGGCGGGATGAGCAGGGTAGAGCCACAAGTGGAGATGGCGGTGGAGATGGTGGCGGAGAGCCTGTGAGAGAGCAGGGGGCTGACACGGGACAGTCGATGAGAGCGCATCTTGCAGAGCTACAGTCACAGTTGATAGTGGCTCAGACTCAGCTGGCAGAGCGAGACTAATAGCTGGTCGAGGTGAGGGCTAAGTGTGATCGCCAGATCACAGCATTGAGAGAAGAGTCGAGAGCAGAGATAGAGTTTCTACGACAGGAGGTGCTTCTCCAGAGTAATAGGGCAGCATATTATGTGGTGGCATATAGTGTTGTAGTTCCTGTTGCACAGTAAGTGCAACCCTATTCATAGTATATGGCTAGATCAGAGGGAGCACGAGCACCTCGAAAGGATCCCAAGCATCAGGCTCCTGCTCCTCCACCAGGCGATGAGGGAGAGGGCGCTAGCTAGATGATTCATTTTTTTGTAGCTTGGATATATATTTTTTTGTAGACACACCCATTTTTTTGTAGCTGATATGATTCTTTCTCCGATGGGAGTTTGTACATGTCATTGGACATCATTTTGTACTCTTATACTTGACATTATATATATACGAGATCTGATTTGACTTCATCGTACTTGTGTTGATTAACTTATGAGATGTCTCTTATATGCTTTATTTTATATGTATGCAAATGATTATGAATGTATATTTTTGTTTCTTTGATATGCAAATAAATGATAATGCAAATGAGTAATAATGAAATGTATGAAGCTATGTGAAATGTTATGTATGTAGCTAAACATCTCAAAACACAAGTACTCGATCAGAGAAATAATGATAAATAGACCACTTAGCGTAAGAAATGATGATGATTTTAGCTCTCATTCAGAAGATAAAGAGATTATTACCATACTGAAATCACTCTAGATTCACAAAAATGCAAAATGAAATGCAAAATGATATGTGAAATGCGGCCTAAACCTAGTCACTGGATTTAAAATACTTAAGATTCATCACTAAGCATAATGAACACAACAGGCAAGTTAGAGTTCCTTTCCTTTTCAATGTGCAATTTTAATTATCTTGTCCACAATGACCCTTTTTTCGTTCATATCCTTGGACAGATTTCGCAGGGACCTAGATTGCATCATAAAGAAATTCCCTCAAAACAGACAAAGAAATGATATGGACCTCCTTGTAGCATACAAATAAACGGAGTCAAGGTATGTGAGGCGATTTCACCTTGATGTGAAGGCTCTTATCACAGACAACCAACTAATTTATATGTTTCCAGATCATCGGGATCATTCCTACAAGGAGCAAACAAAGAAAATATTATGCCCCCAATCCTTGCTCCTCTTAGTCACAATAGACTTCCTCGAGTTACTCAGAGGGATAATAATCAAAAATCAATATAAAAGACAGCATACAAAGAAAATTTTCATTCATAGCTCAAACTATTTAGTGATTGTTTTCCGTTATGTTGTTTTGCTTCTGAACTCAATGATAAACTCTTTGGTAGTTAGGAGATAGGTGACTGACTCAACGTGGACGACCAAGTTTCACTGATGAAAAAAATGACTTGGTTGACAATGCTTAGGATATGTAATGTGCTATATTGAGTAACCTAAGACTAGGACGTTAATCATTTTCAATTCATGAGGGTTCCAATGAACCAGGATGTCACAAAAGTGACTGAAAATATGTACAAGTGAAAGCAAAAGATGTTTGAAAGCGGGAAATGTCAACGTTGCATTGATAGATGGAGCGCTTGAGTACAAGAGGCACCTATTTGCCAGGTTTTCACCTGCTTGGCAGAGATTCTTTTTTTTTTTTACCAAGGTACCTATTTACCAGGTTTTCACCAGGGCAATTTCACTCTTCTTTTTTTTTTCTTCTTTTTTTTTTTTTTCATCAAGACTTTTTCTGATTTTTAGGATTTTTTTTAGGACTTTTTTCAGCTGTACATGTTTGCTGGAGCAGAGAGTGCTAAGTGAATAATTTCTTCAAGTGGATCGTGTTAATCGGTTCAAGGAGCTGTCCTCTTTCTGAGTTTGCGAGTTGACAGGCACCAGAGCTTAATACTGCAGTAACAATATAGGGACCCAGCCAGTTGGGTTCAAACTTCCCTTTATTGTCACGAAACTGTTGATTTTTTGGATTTTCTCTCACAACTAGGTCACCAACTTGAAATTCTCTTTGTCAAACCTTCTTGTTATATCCTTTGGACATTCTCTTCTGATACACTCTGAGATGATCAAACGCCACTTGCTGACGTTCATCCAACAATTCGAGTTCTTGCAATCTAGATATTCTATGATCTTCATTAGTAACAAGACCTTGCAATGAAACTCTTAGAGATGGTATTTCTACTTCAATAGGTAATACTGCTTCGGACCCATACACCAAAGAAAAAGGTGTAGCCCTAGTAGGTGTTCTGATACTGGTTCTGTAAGCCCATAGTGCAGGATTGAGCTGCAGATGCCAATCCTTCCCAAACTTGTTCACTGTTCTATGCAAGATAGTCAGTAGGTTTTTGTTAGATGCCTCATCTTGTCCATTACCTTGAGGGTAAAATACTAATGACCAGTGTTGCTTTATTTTGAATTTCTCACAAAGCTCGTCCAGATCTTTATTCTTGAATTGTCCTCCATTATCAGTCATGATGGACGAAGGTATCCCATACCTGCAAATTATATGGTTTAGGATGAATAAGGTGACTTGTTTACCAGTTTCTTTGGTGAGCGGAACTGCCTCTACCCACTTGGTGAAATACTCAGTGGTGGTTATGATTAGTGGCAGTTATGATGAATTTATGTCCGTTGGATGAAGTCGGATATATCTGACCAATGAGATCAAAGGCCCATTACTGAAAAGGCTAGTGTGTTATAAATGGAATGGGGTCCCTTGCTAGGGCATGTATGAGATTTCCATGAAGCTGACATTTCTCACAAGTCTTAGCAAATTTTATGGCATCTTTTTCCATATTTGGCCAGTAGTAGCCAGCCCGTAATAGTTTCTGAGCTAAAGTAAAACCATTCGAATGAGATCCACAAATACCTTCATGGACTTCCGATAATGCACATTTAGATTCTTTAGTTTCTAGACATCTAAGTAATGTACCATCCAAACCTTGTTTAAATAAATCGTTAGCTATGATAACATACCGTGAAGCGTTCCAAGTTAGGTTTCATTTCTCGTTACGAGTAAGGTTTTCAGAGATAATTTGATCGCATAGATAGGAATAGATGTGGCTGTATCGGGATGAGTCATGTTCAATAATAGGACAGACTATTTGGGTCTCAGGAGAATCATAAGCGGGGTAATATAACTCTTCCACTAGGAAATCAAAGCAAAAATTGGACTCCTGTAACTCAGGTATAGATGTCAAGGTGGCCATAGCATCTGCTGCTCTATTCGCTGATCTAGGAATCTGTTAGAATGATACAAAAGCAAAGTACTTCGTGAGATCATCCACCATCCTCTTGTAAGGCATCAATTTCTCATCTTGAGTCTGACATGTATCATTGATCTAATTGATAACCAGCTGAGAATCTCCATAGATATGTAATTCAACAACCTTCCATTCAATAGCTAGTTTTATTCCATTCACCAAAGCTTCATATTCTACAATGTTGTTTGTGCAAGGGAATAGAATCTTATAAGACTTTGGAATTGAATACTTTTGAGGAATAATAAATAATATGCCAGCACCTGAACCATTTTGAGTAAAGGAACCATCAAAGAACATCTTCCAGGTTTGTTGAGTAAGATGCATTATTGATTCATCTAGGAACTCGATGTGTAGTGGATGAGTATCCTCAAGTGGAGCTTCAACAAGTTGATCAGCAATTACCTATCCTTTTATGGCTTTGTGTTCCACATATTCAATGTCAAACTCTTTAAGGATCATAACCCATTTCGCCAATCTTCCGGTGAGTGTTGCTTTATTAAGAAGATACTTGAGTGGATTGATTTTGGCCACCAACTTGACTAAATGTGCTAGCATATAGTGCCTCAGTTTCTATGATGCAAAGACTAATGCCAGGCATGCTTTTTCTATTATAATGTAGTTCATTTCATAAGACACCAATGTCCTATTGATGTAATAAACAACTCTTTCTTTTTTGTTGTCATCTTGTTGCGCCAGAAGTGCCCCCAATGATGAATTAGTTGCTGATAAATATAAGATTAGTGGCTTACCCTGAATAGGTGGCATCAATATTGGTGGATTAAATAGGTACTCTTTTATCTACTGAAGATGTTGTTCACACTGCTAATCCTAGTTGAATATTATTCCTTTTCTCAATAGTTATGTAAAAGGTTGAGCCTCGTCTGCTAGTTGAGAAATGAATCTTATAATGGATTGGAGATGTCCCTATAGACTTCTCATTTGACTGATGTTCTTTGGAGGCGGCATTTCCATTATAGCTTGGACCTTCTCAGGATCAACCTTGATTCCCTTCTTTGAAATGATGTAGCCAAGTAGTTTACCAGATGTCACTTCGAATGCACACTTCTTTGGATTTAATCGGAGCTTGAACTTTTCCATTCTGTCAAGTATAGGACCTAACTCTTGAATATGCATTGATCTTTTCATAGTCTTCACTAAGGTGTCATCAACATAATCTTCCATATTATTATGCATCATGTCATGAAAGATAGTTGTAACTACTCTTTGATAGGTCATCCCTGTGTTCTTTAACCCAAATGGCATAATGTTCCAGCAAAAGGTTCCCCATGCACAGGTGAAAGCTATCTTTTCTTGATCTCCAGGAGTGATTTAATCTAATTGTAGCTGGAAAATCTATCCATTAGTGAATACATCTCATACCCAGCCATACGTCCATGCAAAGTTTATTTTCTTTTCTAATAATAGCTAAGTGAACTCCTTCAATTCTTCTGCTGATAGTGATTGAGCTACATGAATGATTTGTGGTGTCTCTTGATTCCCGATATTCACTGGCTGAGTTGGCTCGATCAATATGGAAGACCGCTCCTGAAAATGATTGGGCAGTATACCAAGTATCTCACCTTCAAGCACCTCAAAGAGGTTTTCACCTTTAGGTATGTCCTTTATTTTCTCTTTTTTAGATTCTGACACCGCCACAATATGGCTTTCACCATCAGATCTTTTATTTTTATTTTTCTTGTTTTTGTGACCAAGATATTTGATATCCTCTTCAGTCATATTTTCACTCTGTCCACTGGTGGAAGAGTTTATAGGTTCGACTGCATTGAGATAATAGGATAATGTATAGTCATTGGCAAAAGTAGGTATATCCATGGGTTGATTCTGTAAAGTACAGTCAATCAATTCGGGATGTACTAAGGACAAATTTTGGATAGGTTCAAGAGCGTTCATGGTATTGTTATCATAGCTATGGATCAAAAAGTCGAGTTCCAGAATGATACCTTGCGTAAGTGTCTCAAGACCAGGAAAGGTCAGATCATGATTATTAAAGTTCACGTTAATATTTAATCGATCTAATCCAATAGACATACTTGTAACGTCGTTTACTATGCCGAACTAGACATCATATCGTGGTTTAACAAAAATAAGACTAGTAGGCAACTTTTCATTGTTTGTATCAGATGATTCAGAATTTGAGGCTGAGTGGGTATTATCATGAACAGGACTGTCATCAGAGATATTAGAGTCATCAGATGAAGTTTCCAAGTCTCTTTCAGGTGATTTAGTAAGTATATGTATGGTATCAATACTAACATCTTTAATGCTACAAGCTCCTTCATGTTGTGGTTCATTTGTCATTTGTATCTGACACACCTGTTGACATGATCTCATTGTTTCTGTGATTTGTTGTCGTCTACTCCATTTAGCTTCTTCTGGACTGATGACTGGTTCTTGTTCGGTAGCTTCCAACTCTTCCTGTGTAGTGCTATAACTGATTTGTTCTGTTTTAGGATAAGGGCACATAGATGAGAAGCTTTTTGGTATTCTTTCTTCTTTCAATCCTTGTTCATAATTTTCTTTCCCCTTTTGTCTAATTTCTTGTATTTCCTTCTCTAGTTTTATGCGCATCAACTCTTGAGTATCATCTATGACACCACTAGATTCTTCTAGAGTTTCTATAGTGGATGTGTCTGAAAAATAGTCAGGACCCCGTTCATACTCATTTGAATTAGTCTCTGAATCATCTACTTGTTGCTTGCCAGTATATGTGACTGGAACTTTTAATGGTGCAAGCAATTCTCTGATTCTTACAACTTCATCTCTTATATCCTCAGGAAACTCAACTTCTTGTATTATCGTAGCTGATACCATCGAAGCTTGGGCACTGACTATTTATTCTTTCTTGACTGTTGATTCCTCTTTCTCTTTTCTACACTCTACTTTTGTTTGTTTAGTGTCTGCTTCATGTAATGTTAAAGGCGATATCTTTTTTAAGCACTTAGACTTAGAAACATGTTTTTGTTCTGATGTCTTTTTTGGATTGTATCCCAGTCCAGCCTTATCATGTGTGGATTTGGTTTGTAGCTGAATTGGTTCGGTAATACCTTCTTTTTGTTTGCCCAAAGGACCAGTACCTGAGTACCCCATGCGCTGAATCATTTTGTAACCGTGACCATATTGGTTTGATTAAATCTCACAATGTCTTACCTCCTCATTTGGACTATCTTCCTTAAAGAGCCAGTTAAGCACAACATCCTCTTCTATTTCATCCACCAAGGAGGTAGAAGATTGTATAAAGAGACCATCATATATAGTATTCAGAGTTGAAGTTTGTGTTCTCATAGCCTCTAATGGTTTTCCCAACTATTTTGGTGATGGAGGGAGAGAAACTAATGATAGTACTGGTTCTATCTTGTAGCCATCCATACCGATATCTATAATCTTCAATCTCTTTTCTAAGTCTTTCATCAATGTTTCTGGATCTTCATTTGGAGAGGCTGCCCTATTATGAGGCACAAAAGTATCTGCACCTTTTGTCAATGCATTAAAGATGACATTTGTATCAGCAAGAATATTGACTTCAGCTCCGTTACAAGGAAACTTTAAGCATTGGTGATATGTTGATGGTACTGCCTTCATTTCATGAATCCATGGCCTGCCCAGTAATATATTGTATGACAATGGAATATCGAGAACCTAGAAAAGGACATCTCTCTCTACCGATCCCACTTTTATTGGTAATGATACCAAACCTTTGGAGGTCCTCTCTTCCTCATCATAGGCTTTAATTGTTATTTTCTTTCCTGGATCAATGACATTTTCAGAGAATCCTATTTGTGTAAGCAGATGATAAGTACAGTTATTCAACCCTGCGCCTCCATCTATCAAAACATGTTTAACTCTATGTTTGTGGATAATGGCTTCAATATGCAATGGTTGGTTATGTGATTGATTTAATGAATTGTCATCTTCTTCAGAGAAGGTCAAATAGTGAGGTGAAGTCAGATGACCCACCATAGACTGAAACCGATCAATGTCTAAATCTTTTGGAATGTTGGTAGTGAGCAATGCTTTGTCTAGGATTTCCTTGTGAGCATATGAGAGTTGTAGCAATTCAAAAATTGAAATTTGAGCATTTGTCCTTTTTAACTGTTCAACCACGCTATATCCGAAGGATGATGATGAAGTTAATCTTTTAAATTTGTCCAAGGTTGATTCCTTTTGTTTGTTTGGCAAGGCTGTTGGATTTGATGTTTCTTGAGCTGGGTTGGAAGAACTAGCTCCTTATAGAGTAACTTTATTTTGAGATTGGGTCAGAGCTCTTGCATATCCTGATTCATTTGGTTTATCTTGAACTATAATAAAATTGTAATATTCTGAGTATGAAGGCTCAATCATGTTGATAACATTGTCCTAGCTGGCATAAGTATAATTTACCTTGGCACCTCCTTTGGTCTTTGAGGAATCACCTTGTTTGTAAGAAGGCAAAGGGTCTTTAAATGCTTGATAATCAGCATTGGTTGGATGATTCCCAACAACAAATTTACCAGCATCTATGAGATCTTGAATCTCATGTTTTAGCTTCATGCAATTGTTTATATTATGACCCTTATTCCGATGAAAGTCACAGTATTCATTTTCTCTCCACCATCTTGGTTTGACATCTAGATCATATGGTCTGGAATTATCTAGTAGTGTTATCAAGTTGTTTTCCAATAGAGTTTTGAAAGCGGATTCATATGATTCTTCAAGAGGAGTAAAATCATGCTTAGGTTTGGAAAGCCAAGGCTTTTCTTTGAGCCATTCCTTTGCTTTCTTTGGTGGACTCTCTGCTGCAATCTCAGCAGCTTTAAGTGCTTGTGTACCACTAGCCAAGTTGAATATTGTGGATTTTGAGTTGGTTTTGATAGTGTCTACTACTCCATCATTAACAACATTCTTGTTGTTGTCTTTGGCAAATTTCCAATACTTGTTCTTCTCTTTAGAGCTAGATCCTGTTTGTGTTTCTTTCCAAGGTGTGATATCTCCCTTCTTTATGAGCACATCTTCCATTCGAATGGGATTATCTACCATTTTGTTAAATGATGGGTGTACTTGCATTTGTGTGCTATATTTTAGTTTGGGGACCAAGTTATTGACAAATATATCCATTTTCTCAGAGTCTGGAATAGGTTGTGGGTACCTAGAGAATATCTTTCTCCAGCGTTGGAGAAAAGTAAGAAGAGGTTCCCCTGTTTTCTGTTGAGTATTACAAAGATCGATCATATTTACAGGATGTCGAATGTTGTATGAGTATTGTTGTAAAAATAGTTGGATTAGTTCTTTGAATGTTTTTATTCCTTTGGGTAGACTTGGGAACCATTTCATTGCTTGACCCCCTAAACTCCTTGGGAAGAGATGCATGAGGTATGTTTGATCGTGCATGAACTCCATACAAGCAGCACTAAATTCCCTAACATGATCTTGAGGATCTGAGGTACCATCATATTTGTCAAATTTTGGGATTTCCACTCGTGAAGAAAATGGAGGCATGCGTAGATTCTTGTCAAATGGAAAGGGACATATTGTTTCCAGAGAATATTGTTTTGGGGACTTGTCCTTATTCTTCAATTTTGTGACCTCCATCCACAAAGCTAGTAACTGTTTGTGTACCATGAGTATAGGTGAGTCTTCCCTTTTAGTAACAAGTGTCTAAACATCATATCTAATAGGAAGTTTGGCACCTTGTTTTGCTAGTTCTAAGAAATAGTCTTCCTTCTCTCGGGTCATGATAGTTTTCATCATTTTTCTAAAGTCTTTGTCTTTCTGACAGTCAAGGATTTCTTTTTCTGGAGGTTCAGCATCTTCATCAATCTCACTTGATGATGAGGAGTCATTATGATTTTTGGGAATATTATGGTCATTTTTGTTTCCATCATTGTATTCTATCTCATGTATGGTGGGAGATTTAGGTTCATCAAAAATTGGTCCGCCTGATGACGATGGCATGTCAGTGAGTGGATCCTTCACGTAGAATGGATTATCTTGATAGGTGAAGGTTTTCTCTTTGCCTTTGGCTTGTTTCTTACAAGAACTCCTGGTTTGAATAGGCATCTTTATGGATTTGTGTGACCTAGAGTTGTTTGTGATGCAGAGGTCAAGATCAATTTCAGAGCTAGTTGTTCTGTTTAGAGTATTGTTTAGGAGAAACAACTGAGATTTAGTTTGATTTCAGGAACGATCTATCCTATCTAAGACATTATCTAAGTTGATTCTAAGCATAGTGTAAGATTCAGTCTAGTTTCAGGAACGATCTATCCTATACAAGACGTTATCTAAGTGACTAAAATTTGATAGGTAGTTGATTGAACTAGCTGAAAGGTGATCCACCAAATCATGCAACGCAAATGGCAGAGGTACACTGTCTTGATCTGTTTATGCTCAGGAAAATGATAACCAGTATTATGTTTGTTGTAAGTTGTTTTTAGGCAAGTTTGACTATTCTATTCTGACAAAACCAGAGACTCGTACGATAGTATTTTCTGGACCGGACGACAATTTAGCAGCTACAGGATGATAATAGTTCTATTTCGTATGAGTTGCTACCTCATACCGTACGACAAATGGGTATGTGCAGGATGACAAAAGATAGGGCAATTATGTCTCGTACGAGACAGGATACAGTGCTGGATGATAGATGACTCAGATTCGTATGACAGATAATCTGGTATAGGATGACAAAATCAGTAGACTCGTATGACACAAGACTTGGTGCAGCACGATGGATTATCAGACTTGTACAACTGTTCATAGGACAGAGTCTAGAAATTCTGAGTTTTTTTTATTGTTGAGTATGATAACTGAGTATGACTAATTCTGAGATGGACTGATTTTTTACCAGGATAAACTAGTTTCTGACTCGGACAGATTTTCGACTTAGGATGAACTAGTTTCTGACACGGACAGAGTTTTGACTTAGGATGGACTAGTTTCTGACACGGACAGAGTTTCAACTTAGGATGGACTAGTTTCTGACATGGACAGAGTTTCGACTCAGGATGGACTAGTTTCTAACACGGACAGAGTTTTGACTTAGGATGGACTAGTTTCTGACACAGATAGAGTTTCAATTCACTAAATTGTTTCTGGTCTTCACCAATTTTTGGTATTTCATTTTTTGTTTCAGGAATGAAAACACAGAGAACAAGTAGTATGTATAGTGACTCCAATCACAACATGCAAACCCTAAGGAATTTGGTGAGGAAAGAAAACCTTTGCTTGTAAACTCAGGTACACACCCAATAGCTAATCAGAATACGGCCACTGAGTCTCACGCAATGGATTCTCAATGTCGTATTATCCGACTCCAAATGCTAATGGGGGCATGAAATGACAAGTATCTTGGGAGAGTTACTATTTCTCTTGCACAAAGATTATCCCCCTTTCAGAGATGAACCGGGTAGCTTCTAATTTTAAATTAAATTTAGTCAGGGATCCATTTTGCACGTCGAGGTATAAACTAAATTATGAGGTCTCCCAGCCTTGAAAACCAAGGTTTAATATACCCAAAGGTATGGAGGAGAGCTATTCCCGAGCACTGTCGTTGACTTGATTTTCATCAAATCACATTTATTTTATAGTGGGTTGGAGTACATGGCATCTAGTCATTCCCACTTAGGTCATTCCCCTCACACCGGCTGTAATGGATTTAAGAGTTTTTCAACCCCTCGGGAGGGCAGGCCTACTAAAGATGTACAAATCTCAAACAAAGAAAAAGCTTCAAGGGTCTGGATTTTTTATTGTCTAGAAAAAGACAAGAGCATACTCTCCTACCTCTCGGAATCTTCTAAAAGCACGAAAGACAAATTTGTTCTTTAACCAAATAACAAGTTAGGTTCCTAAAAATAAATTTAAAGAATACATGATGTTTAATTGATTCTCCTCAGGCAACCTACAAAGACAACGAATCAGTAGTCATATTGTCTTTGTGCGACAAGCATATTCTTCGACAAGCATTCTGCAAAAACTAGTTAGGCTATGAAAAACTCTGAGATAGATAGATAAACAGTCAAGGTCAGTCATCAAAATAATCAATTAGAAATGAAAAAATTATGAAATTTGCCTCTTTTACCAGAAAATACAGAATCGTACGACAAGCACTTGACTCGTATGAGATAGGATGTAGTATCGTACGATAGAAGATTGTTGATGATGTCTGCTTGTACGACAGAGGATTTCTGCTCGTAGGACAGAGGATCTGCTCATATGATAGGATATTTTCAATTCGTGCGACACCTGCAGTTCGTCATTTCAGCCTGTAAAAATTGTCGTACGAGATGTACGGATGAAAAAAATCAAAAAATCTGAAATCTGGAAAATAACAAAAAAAAAAGTGGTCAGTCTTAGAGGCTAAAAAAATGTAGTCTTCGGGCCCCACAGTGAGCGCCAGAGATGTGTGTGTGAAAAAGTGAACCTGTAGTTGCAAGCACAACACTTCAATTAAGTCATTATATGCATGGTTAGTAATCAATAATCAATAAGAAATAAACCATAGCAAAGCGACCAATTGCCTTCTAAAAGATGCGAGTATAAGATTGCTCTCAGATTTTTATAAGGAATACCAATGACTAGACTACACCAAGACGAAGGATTTAATCTATATGATATTAACTATATGGATGCAAGATGTATGAATAATTCAAGCAATAATAATCACTTCAAGTAACAATGGATGCAAGCAATAATGAATGTAAAATGGATGCAAATAATCTAAAAAGCACAATAATCTTCAATGACTCTAGAGCGAAATTAGCGTGATAATAATTTCCAAGCGTGTTCTCAAAAATCTCTGGGGTGAATTGGAATGAGAGCTGAAGACTGAATTTATAGAGAATTGCAAGAGAAAAAGCTCAATTTAGGATTAATTGAAATAATTAAGAAATCATGTTTAGTTAACCTTGAGATAGATTCTAATTATAGTTTAATTGAAATGCATTCAAATTAGAAGTCCAAGTTGCATTAGAAAATAATAATAAATTAATTCCATGCATATATGATGAAAATAGATAATTCCATGCACATATTTGATTTATTCAAGAAAAAGGTCTTTTTAATGCAACTGAACTTCTTTTTCTGAAAAGCTTTGAGTTCCAATTTAAGAGAATAATTCAATAATTCAATTAAATTTGCTTTTCTGATTTCAAGTTCTAAATTTAGAAAAAGAAATAATCTCTCAAGTTTGATTTCTCTCTCA
Organism: Cryptomeria japonica; assembly: GCF_030272615.1. Taxonomy (NCBI): domain Eukaryota; kingdom Viridiplantae; phylum Streptophyta; class Pinopsida; order Cupressales; family Cupressaceae; genus Cryptomeria; species Cryptomeria japonica. Next base: position 347,617,659 of record NC_081413.1, read on the forward strand.
ATTCAATTCTTTTTTTGTTTTATTTTCAATTCAACTCTTTGTAATAAATTAATCCTTTTTTTGTAATAAATTAATCCTTTTTGCATGATTGAATGGCAAATTTATTAATTAATTAAATATGCAAGGATATTTAATAAATTAAAATGGGATAATTGATCAATGATATTATTGGAAATGATTCAATTAATTAAATAAATATTTAATTAATATTGAGTAGTTGATTTGCCATGTGATTTTTGATAATTAAAGAATTAATAATGTGCTCAAGATTAATTTAATTGCCTTTGGTTAGGACCTTGGTGATGTTGTCGAGATTAGGGGCCCATGGTTTAGATGACCAATTTTAGGGTATTACACCCGTGAGGGATTCTGGGGAAGAAAAGCGGCCTTGTGGTGTAATGAAAAAACTTGTTCCCCGCCATCCTACAAGGGATTTTCAATGAACCAAAGTGTCTTGTGGGGTAACATAAGCATAGAAATATGATGGCCTCCCGCCATCCTGCATCAAAGGATTAGGACCTGGGTGTGATAACGCAGACGTGATCCGATCTCAACCATCCAATTTCACTAATGTGGTAGATCGAATGACCATGTTTTAAACTTCTATTAAACCCTTTGGAGGGTTTCATGGCATGATCTAAGACATCCATCTGCATGCAATAGGAAGGATAAAATGGCCAAAACTCAAATCTCTTGCAGAGAGGCAATTGTCGACTTGAGGGTTGGAAATCGGATGATTGCCTTGTCAACAGTCGAATCAGGTCAAATCTAATCGATTGTAGCTCATCCACTCTCAGAACTTCCATGATAACTCTTAACATGACTCTGCAAGTACCTTCTAGATGCCACCGATGCTCATTTATTGTATAATGAAGACTGTTCCCCTACAAGTGCCTTCCAAATGCCTCAAACAGAGGGATTTTTCTTCTCCTAGTAGGGAGGATATTTCTAGAGGCTTGTGTGTACGCAACCATCAGATTAGTTGGCCTGATCTGATCCCCCTTCTGATATTTTTTGTAACCTAACTTATGTAGGGTTAGGGTTTTTAACTGTAGTTCAATCCAAGTTATGCCTAAACTACAAAAGCAATTTTGTAGCCTATTTTTAAGATCTTCTCCTCTTTTCTCTTGTAGAAATTCATGTTTGTTTTATTCGGTATCTATAAAATTTGTCTTGCCTTACATTAATAGATTACTCCTTTTACCTTCATTCATTTTTGACAAGCTGTGTAATGTGTTACCTTCTTGTTTAAAATGCATTCTCGTTTGTTTCTTTAGGCTTTAGTGACTATGTTGATCCCTCTTTACATGTCACATTAGGACTATTTTCAATCCCTCTTTCTATCTTACAATAATTTCAACCTTCACTCTTTCTTAGGAGACTAATTAGAATAGGATTTTGTGCATCCTTGGGTAGTCTTATTTATGTTTCGTGCAGCTATAGGCAAGGAAGATCACATTTCAATCAAGGTGCAAACCTCTTTTCCCCTTTTCCCCCTGAGATAAATAGAATAGATTTATATGTGTTGGGTTAGACCAAAACTTGCTTTGAATTGATAAGGAAGTCGGCCTTCTCTAAAGACTCAACCTCACAATATGCAAGGTCCCACACTTGGAGATTATTTCAATATATCACAAGGTTTATGATCAATTTTGTTCATCAAGGGGGTAGACTTTTGTGACAACAAGTTATCCTCAAAAGATATAAAATGGAGCAAAATTCTCACTGTAAGGGGTTTGGCAGTTAGACATTTTTTTTAGAATCTTGGAGAGTAGGAGCTTGGAATTTAGGAATAGATTTTAGAAATTAGATTTGAAAACTCACAAAGTGTGGTTGCAAGAAGTTTTTATTTAGTTTTCATTCACATTCATCTTAATTGTAGCTTGAAACTGTGTGTGTGAAAAGTGGGATAAGGAGCTGTATCTGCAATACACAACACTTCAATTTAGTCATTATGTGCATGGTTAGTCAGATATAAGCATTAATAAGAAAACCATGATATATCGACCAATTGCCTTCTACAAGATGCGAGTATAAGATTGCTCTCAGATTTTTATAAGCAATACCAGTGACTAGACTATACCAAGACAAAGGTTTTAATCCATATGATATTTAAACTAGATGGATGCAAGATGGATGAATAATTCAAGCAATAATCAATTCAAGCAATAATGGATGCAAGTAATCTAAAAAAAAGCACAATATATCAATGACTCCAGAGCAAAATCAGCGTGATAATAATCTCCAAGCGTGTTCTCAAAAATCTCTAGGGTGAACTGGAATGAGAGCTGGAGACTGAATTTATAGAGAATCACAAGAGAAAAAGCTCAATTTAGGATTAATTGAAAATAATTGAGAAATCAGGTTGAGTTAACCTTGAGATAGATTCCAATTATAATTTAATTGAAATGCATTCAAATTAGAAGTCCAAGTTGCATTGGAAAATAATAATAAATTAATTCCATGCACATCTGATAAAAATAGATAATTCCATGCACATATTTGATTTATTCAAGAAAAAGCGTTTTTCAATGCAACTGAACTTCTTTTTCTGTTTTGAAAAGCTTTGAGTTCCAATTTAGAGAATAATTCCATAATTCAATTAAATTGCTTTTCTGATTTCAAGTTCTAAATTTAGAAAAAGAAATAATATCTCAAGTTTGATTTCTCTCAATTCAATTACTTTATTTAATTTTCAATTCAACTCTTTGTTTTGTAATAAATTCTTCCTTTTGTAGTAAATTAATTCTTTTCGCATGATTGAATGGCAAATTGATTAATTAATTAAATATGCAAAGATATTTAATAAATTAAAATAGGATAATTGATCAAAATGATATTCTTGGAATGATTCAATTAATTAATATTGAGTAGTTGATTTGCCATGTGATTTTTGATAATTGAAGAATTAATAATGTGCTCAAGATTAATTTAATTGTCTTGGTTAGGACCTTGGTGATGTTTTCGAGATTAGGGGCCCATGGTTTAGATGACCAATTTTAGGGTATTACATTTGCCCCTCTTTGAATTAATGTGTGAGCAGCACATTGGTTCAAAGAATGTGTGATGTCTAGGAGATACCAGTTCTGAACTTGATTGATCACAAACTAGATGAAAAGCAAGGTGTTTAGCTTGATTCGAAGCGACAAAGCTGAATAAAGTCTGATTAATGTGATACCAATCCCGAACTTGATTGAACTAAGGAACGATAGAAAACAAAGATACCGAACTTGAACTTGATTGATCAAGAAACGGATCTTCCTAGTCTAGAACTTGATTGAACTTAGATATAGTGAGTGATGATAAAATTGATCTTGAACTTGATTGATCAAGACACGATGAGTGAAGAATAAACCATCCAGCTTGATCAAGAAACGAATACTGAACACCTACTTAGATTTAGTGTGATCAAAGAAACTCTTTAAACTTTTGATTAAGTTTAAATGAATAATCAATTTGATTTGAACCGATGAAATTGATTAATGCTAAGAGATTAATTCAGATGAAGGACAAATATCAGCTTGATGTGAAGTGATGAAACTGATATGCCCCTAGCGATTGATTATATTCGGATGATCGAGAGATCTCAACTTGATGTGAAGCGATGAAACTGAGATGACCCTTAGCAATAAGGATTGATTTTCTTTAAGTGGAAATATTTTGCTCGACTTTTGATGAAGATTTGAAAATTTTCTCGACTTGTTAGATGTGAGGTCATAAGGTCGTGAATATGCCCCCTCGGGAGCAAAATCGAAATGATAGCGAGGGTAGTTGATTTTAGGCAATTTTGAGCAATGATTAGTTATTTGGGCACAAAGTGATTTTGAAGAATTTTGAAGATTAAATTGATCGCAAAGTTGATTCGTAAATTTGAAATTGATATTCAACGTTGATTGTTGAGAAATTGAGTGCAAATCGAAGAAAGACTTAGAATTTGATGAACAGAGTGACAAGTGGTCCAAATTGTGAAATTGACTAGCAAGATGATCTCGAATTTTGATTTTGATCTCAAAAATGGAATCAAAGTAGGCACATTAGCTAAGGGTACAATTTTTGTGTCCATCAGAGCAAGTTGAAAAATTAGGTTTTTGGCTATATATGGGACAAAAGTGTCATTTTCAATTCATTTTAACCCTCCAAGTTTGAAAATTCAAAAAGCCTTCTGTGAAGAAAAATGGTGGTCCCTACTCGTCAGCATCAATTCAAGTGCCAGAGAAGACATAATCGACCCCGAAACTACGAGCCAATAGTAAGTGATTGATCTTAAGCCTGTTTATGTTTCCAATTTTGAAAAAAATTTATGCATTTTTTCACGTTTTTTGCGTGTTTTGGGTCGGGTGTCATGTTTCATCGTGCGAGATAGGATCCTATCTCGTATGAGAAACTGGTAATTTTTTTTTTATCGTTTGATGCAATTAGATTTGTCATACTAGATCCACCCTTGTGTCATACGACAGGTCAGTTAGGAGACCATTTTGTCATGCGGAGTCCAATAAAGTGTCGTTTGGGGTTGTTTTCTCGTACGAGAGCCATTCCTGACTCGTACGAGATTCTATTTAACTGTGTTTTGTCATTCGAAAAATAGTGACCATTTTTGAAAGTGTAAACATGAAATTTTGGTTTTGCATTTGACTGAGTTAGATTTGCATGATGTTTAACTTCTCTTGTAGGCTCATTTGGACTATTTTTTGATGATCATTGTTGGGTTTTTGTGCAGGTGTGCTTACCTCCTATGCTCTTCAGATGTGTATATCCTCCCACTATGGCTTTGGTTCGTGATTTGTCTAAGGTCGAGCAGGCTCATATTGATATGTGTGGCTTTACTCACCTGATAAGGTTACCTGATATCCATGTGAACCACAAGATGCTGACAGCATTGGTAGAGCGATTTCATTCAGAGCATAATACTTTTCATTTTCTAGTTGGGGAGTTGACTATCACTCCCGAGGATGTGTACAGGATCCTTCGTATCCCTTTTGCTGGGGATAAGGTGGATTATGATACTTCATTATTACCTGGACTATAGGCTCTTAGGAACATATTCAGGGATCCTAATATCTTGACTCATTCTATGAGTTGGGATATATTGATGGGCAGGTACAGTGAGGAGTATCCGTTGGCATGTGTCCTAGCAGGTTTCATTGGTTGCTTCTTGATGCTAGACAAAGGGCAATAGGGTTTTCAGAGTGGATGGGGTCGTATGTTGGAGAGGTTGATAGAGACCCCATAGAGACTTGGTTGGGGCTCTTGTTTATTGGCTCACATGTATCAAGAGATGCATGAGATTGTCTATAGAGATGGGCAGAGCATGGTTGTAGGGGTGTACATTTTACAAGTGTGGGCTTGGGAGCACCTTCCCGTTTGTCAGTTGATTGTTGATGATAGCAAAGAGCCAGGGCAGCCGATTATTTACAGGTATGTTGGATATATTACGCAGCCCCATCTAGCCAAGACAAACTTCTGGTGACGACAACTCGATGATTTGATAGCTGTTATATGGAGACCGTACAGGGGGTTGGAGTCATGGGATGACTGGCGGGCAGTGCGGAGAGATCTTTTTGTTATACACCCACTGATTTGGAGATCACAGACTGTTGTGGAGCGATTCATCATTTCACAAGTGATGAGGTAGTACGGCCAGCCTCAGGGTATCTCTCAGGAGTATACAACGTATGCTCGATACACTGATGAGGAGAGATAGGGATGGTCACCTAGGCTATCCTATGCTTTAGCGATGCAGGAGCTGACAGGTTTACATCGGCTGAGGTGGGATTACCTGGATGATATAGCAGATGCGGGGGTATTGCCCCAGTACAGGGATTACTTTCAGTAGCATCCATTCCCTTAGTTTACGGATCCTGGAGACCATGCTCCTCATATTGAGGATGTGGAGGATGATGCCCCCACACTGGCATAGGGACAGACACAAAGATAGGGTCATAGGCAGGGACAGGGCCAGAGACAAGAACAGAGACCAGATGCTCCACGATGGACTGGTGGTGATCCTGGTGCTAGCAGCAATGGAGTGCGAGTTGATGCTGGACAACAAAGGGGTGAGGGTGAATTCCTTGGGAGAGTAGGCGTGAGGTTGGGTGGCGGAGAGGAGGAGTGAGCAGCTCCGAGGCAGGTACGACAATGGTAGGATGAGCAAGGTGGAGATGGCGGTGGAGATGGTGGTGGAGATGGCAGCGAAGAGCCTGCGAAAGAGCAAGGGGTCGACAGGGGATGGTCGATGAGAGCACGCCTTGTAGAGCTATAGTCACAATTGACAGTGGCTCAGACTCAACTAGCGGAGCGAGATCGATAGCTAGTCAAGGTTAGGGCAGAGCGTGATCGCCAAATCACGGCATTAAGAGTTGAGTCGAGAGCAGAGATAGAGTCTCTTCGTTAGGAGGTGCTTCTCCAAAGCAGTAGGGCTACGTATTATGTAGCAGTGTATAGTGTTGCAGTTCCTATTGCACAGTAGGTGCAACCCTATTCATAGTATATGGCTAGGTCAGAGGGAGCACGAGTACCTCGACAGGATCCCAGGCATCAAGCTCCTCCTCCTCCACCAGGCGATGAGGGAGAGGGCGCCAGCTAGATGATTCTTTTTTGTAGCTTGGATATTTTTTTGTAGACACCCCCATTTTTTTTGTAGCCGATACGATTCTTTCTCCGATGGGAGTTTGTATATGTCATTGGACATCATTTTGTACCCTCATACTTGACATTATATATATACAAGATCTGATTTGACTTCATCATACTCGTGTTGATCGACTATGAGATGTTTCTATATGCTTTATTCTATATGTATGCATTTATTTCAGCATGAATGTATGTAATGCAAATGAATATGGATGTTTATGTTTTTGTTTCTTTTCATATGCAAATAAATGAATGAAAATGAGTAGTGCAATTTTTTATTTATTTTTAATGCAATAAGATGAATGCAAATGATTAATAATGAATATATGAATGAATCTATATAAGATATGTATGTATGCAGCTAACATCTCAAAACACAAGTACTCGATCGAAGAAATGGTGAAGAGGAGACCACTTAGCAAAGAAATGGCAATGCTTTCAACTCTCATTCATAAGAGAAAGAGATTATTACTATACCGAAATCACTCTAGATTCACAAAAATACAGAATGAAATGCAAAATGATGTGCAAAATGCAACCTAAACCTAGTCACTAGATTTAAAATACTTAAGATTCATCACTGAGCATAACGAACACAACAGCCAGGTTAGAGTTCCTTTCTTTTTCAATGTGCAATATGTATTATCTTATCCACAATGACCCTTTTTTCATTCATATCCTTGGACAGATTTCGCAGGGACCCGAATTGCATCATAAAGAAATTCCCTCAAAATAGACAAAGAAATGATATGGACCTCCCTGTAGCATTCAAATAAGTGAAGTCGAGGTATGTGAGGCGATTTTACCTTGATGTGAAGGCTCTTATCATAGACACCCAGCTAATTTAAATGTTTCCAGATCATCGGGATCATTCCTACAAGCAGAAAACAAGAAAATATTATGCCTCCAATCCTTGTACCTCTTAGTCAATACAGACTTCCTCAAGTTACTCAAGGGGCTAATAATCAAAAACCAATATAAAAAAAATAGCATACAAAGAAAATTTTCATGCATAGCTCAAACTATTCAGTGATTGTTTTCTGTTATGTTGTTTTACTTGTTAACTCAATGATAGAAACTCTGTAGTAGTCAGGAGATAGATGACTAACTCGGAGTGGACGACCGGTTTTCACTGACGGGAAAATGACTTGTTTGATACTGCTTAGGACATGGGATGTGCTCTGTCAATTTTACTAAGACTAGGGCATTGATCAGTTTCAAGTCACGTGGGTTCCAACGAACCAGGATGTCACAAAAGTGACTGAAAATATGTACAAGCAAAATGCCAACGTTGCATTGATAGATGGAGCGCTTGAGTACAAGAGGCGCTTGTTTGCCAGGTTTTCACTTGCTTGGCAGAGATTCATTCATTTTTTATTTTTGTTTACCAAGTTTTCACCAGGGCAATTTTTTTCTCTTTTTATTTTTTTTTTGCTTTTCTATTTTTATTTTTATTTTTGCTTTTCTTCAGGACTTTTTTCAACTTTTTTTTTTTACGATTTTTTTTTTCAGGACTTTTTCCAATTGTACAAGTTTACTGGAGCAGAGAGTGCTAAGCGAAGAATTTCTTCAAGTGGATGGTGTTAATCGGTTCACGGAGCTATTCTCCTTCCGAATTTGAGAGTTGATAGGCACCAGAGCCGAATACTGCAGTAACAATGTAGGGACCCAACCAGTTGGGTTCAAACTTCCCTTTGTTGTCATGAAATTGTTGATTTTTTGGATTTTCTCTCAGTACTAGGTCTCCAACTTGAAATTCTCTTTGTCAAACTTTCTTGTTATACCCTCTGGACATTCTCTTCTGATACACTATGAGATGATCAAATGCCACTTGCCGACGCTCATCCAGCAATTCGAGTTCTTGCAATCTAGATATTCTACGATCTTCATCAATAACGAGGCCTTGCAACGAAACACTTAGAGATGGTATTTCTACTTCAATAGGTAATACTGCTTCGGACCCATACACCAAAGAAAAAGGTGTAGCCCCAGTAGGTGTTCTGATACTTGTTTTGTAAGCCCATAATGCAGGATTGATCTGCAGATGTCAATCCTTCCCTGATTTGTTCACTATTCTATGCAAGATAGTTAATAGGTTCTTATTAGATGCCCTGGCCTGTCCATTGCCTTGAGGGTAATATACTGATGACCAATGTTGTTTGATTTTGAATTTCTCACAAAGTTCATCCAGATCTTTATTCTTGAATTGTCCTCCATTATCAATCACGATGGACGAAGGTATTCCATACTGCAAATTATATAGTTTAGGATGAATAAGGCGACTTGTTTACCAATTGCTTTGGTGAGCAAAACTGCCTCTAACCACTTAGTGAAATACTCAGTGGCAGTTATGATGAATTTATGTCCATTGGATGAAGTCGGATATATCTAACCAATGAGATCAAAGGCCCATTTCTGAAAAGGCCAGTGTGTTATAAATGGTATGAGGTCCCTTGCCAGGGCATGTATGAGATTTCCATGAAGCTGACATTTCTCACAAGTCCTAGTAAATTTAATGGCGTCTTTTTCCATATCTGGCTAGTAGTAGCTAGCCCGTAATAGTTTTCGAGCTAAAGTAAAACCATTCGAATGAGATCCACAAATACCTTCATGGACTTCCGATAATGCACGTTTAGATTCTTCAATTTCTAGACATCTAAGCAGTGTACCGTCCAAACCTCATCTAAATAAATCATTAGCTATGATAACATACCGTGAAGCATTTTGAGTTAGGTTTCTTTTCTCATTTCGGGTAAGATTTTTAGGAATAACTTGGTCACGTAGATAGGAGTAGATGTGGCTATATCTGGATGAGTCGTGTCCAATAATAGAATAGACTATTTGGGTTTCAGGGGAATCATAAGCTGGGTAACGTAACTCTTCCACCAGGAATTCAAAGCGAGCATTGAACTCTTGTAACTCAGGTATGGATGCTAGAGTGGCCATAGCATCTGCTGCTCTGTTAGCGGACCTTGGGATCTGCTGGAATGACACAAAAGCAAAGTACTTCTTGAGATCGTCCACCATTCTCTTGTAAGGCATCAAATTCTCATCTTGAGTCTGATATGTATCATTGATTTGATTGACTACTAGCTGAGAATCTCCATAAATATGTAATTCGACAACCTTCCATTCAATGGCTAGCTTTATCCCATTTACCAAGGCTTCATATTCTGCACTATTGTTTGTGCAGGGAAATAAAATCTTGTAAGATTTAAGATGGAGTACTTTTGAGGAGTAATGAATAATATGCCAGCACCTGAACCATTTTGAGTAAAGGACCCATCAAAGAACATTTTCCAGGGTTGTTGTGTAAGATGCATTATTGATTCATTTGGAAACTCTATGCACAGTGGTTGAGAGTCTTCAATCGAAGCTTCAGCAAGTTGATCAGCAATTACTTGTCCCTTTATGGCTTTGCGTTCCACATATTCAATGTTAAATTCTGTCAGGATCATGACCCATTTCACCAATCTTCCTATTCATGTTGCCTTGCTAAGAAGATACTTGAGTGGATCAATTTTAGCCACTAACTTGACTGAGTGTGCTAGCATGTAGTGTCTTAGTTTTTGTGATGCAAAGACCAATGCTAAGCATGCTTTTTCTATTACAGTATAATTCATTTCATAAGACACCAATGTCCTGCCAATGTAATAGATAGATCGTTCCTTTTTGTTGTCATCCTGTTGCGCCAAAAGTGCCCCCAGTGATGAATCTGTTGCTGATATATATAAGATTAGTGGTTTACCTTGAATAGGTGGCATTAAGATCACTGGATTTGATAGGTATTCTTTGATTTGCTGAAGATGTTGCTCACATTCTTGATCTCAATTGTATAATATGCCTTTCCTTAGTACCTTCATGAAAGGTTGAGCCTTGTTTGCTAGCTGAGAAATGAACCTTCTGATAGACTGGAGATGTCCTTGTAGACTTCTCATTTGACTAATATTCTTTGGAGATGGCATTTCCATTATGGCTTGGACTTTCTCAGGATCAACTTCGATTCCTTTTTTTGAAATAATGTATCCAAGTAGCTTACCAAATGTCACTCTGAATGCACACTTCTTTGGATTTAACCGGAGTTTGAACTTTTCCATTCTGTCGAGGATAGGACCTAACTCTTGAATATGTGTTGATCTTTTCATATTTTTCACTAAAGTATCATCAACGTAGTCTTCCATATTCTTGTGCATCATATCATGAAAAATTGTAGTGACTGCTCTTTGATAGGTTGCTCCTGCGTTCTTTAGCCCAAATGGCATGACGTTCCAGCAAAAGGTTCCCCATGCACAGGTGAAAGTTGTCTTCTCTTGATCTCCAGGAGTGATTTTAATCTGATTGAAGCCAAAAAATTTGTCCATTAGTGAGTAAATCTCATATCCAGTTGTCATGTCGACTATCATATCAATATTCGGTAATGGAAAGTTGTCTTTTGGACATGCTTTGTTGAGATCTCTAAAGTCTATGCAAACTTTGATAGATTTATCTGCCTTCGAAAAAGGTACTATGTTGGTAATCCATTCAGCATAATCTATTGCCCTGATAAATCCAGCTTTAAGCAGCTTCTCTAATTCAGCTTTGACTAATAGTGCCACATGTGGGTGCTTACGAAGTTTTTGCTTGACTGGTTTTACTCCTGGTGTGATTGAGAGATGGTGCATGATGAGATCAGGATCCAAGCCTGGCATATCAGAGTATGTCCATGGAAAGTTTGTTTTTTTTTTTTCTGAGAATAGCTGAGTGAAATCCTTCAATTCCTCTTCTGATAGTGATTGAGCTAAGTGAATGATTTATGGTGTCTCTTGACTCCTGATATTCACTGGCTGAGTTGGCTCGATCAATATGGAAGACCACTCCTAGAAATGACTGGGCAGTATACCAAGTATCTCACCTATAGGCACCTCAAAGAGGTTTTCACCTTTAGGTACGTCCTTTATTTTCTCTTTTTTAGATTCTGACACCGCCACAATGTGATTTTCGCCATCAGATCTTTTATTTTTACCTTTTCTATTTTTGCGACTAAAATACTTGATATCTGCTTCAGTCATATTTTCACTTTGTTCACTGGTGGAAGAGTCCATAGGTTCAACTGCATTGAGATAATAGGCTAATGTATAATCATTGGTAAAACTAGGTACATCCATTGGTTGGTTTTGTAATGTGCAGTCAATCAATTCAGGGTGTACTAAGGATAAATCTGGGGTAGGTTCGAGAGCGTTCATGGTATTGTTATCACAGCTACGAATCGAGAAGTCAAATTCTAGAAGTATACCTTGCGCCAGTGTCTCGAGACTAGGAAAAGTCAGATCATGATTATTAGAGTTCACGTTAATATTTAATCGATCTAATCCAATAGGCATACTTGTAATGTCGTTTACTACGCCAGATTGGATGTCATATCGTGGTTTAACAGCAATAAAACTAGTAGGCAACTTTTCATTGTTTGTATCTGATGATTATGATTTTGAAGCTGAGTGAATATCATCATGAATAGGATTGTCATCAGAGTCATCAGATGAAGTTTCCAAACCTCTTTCAGGTGATTTAGTAAGCATATGTATGGTATCAATGCCAACATCTTTAATACTACAAGTTCCTTCATGTTGTGGTTCATCTGTCATTTGTACCTGACACACCTGTTGACATGATCTCATTGTTTCTATAATTTGTTGTCGCCTACTCCATTCAGCTTCTTCTAGACTGATGACTAGTTCATTTTGTGTAGCTTCTAACTCTTCTTGTGTAGTGTTGTACTTGATTTGTTCTAGTTTAGTATGGGGGTACATGGATGAAAAGTTCTTTGGTATTGTTCCTTCTATCAATGCTTGTTCATAGTTGGCTTGTCTCTTTCATCTGATCTCCTGTATTTCTTTGTCTAGTTTCATATGCATCAGCTCTTGAGCATCATCTATGACACCACTAGATTCTTCTGGAGTTTCTGTAGTGGATGTGTCTAAAAGGTAGTCAAGACCCCATTCATACTCGTTTGAATCAGTCTCTGAATCATCTACTTGTTGCCTGCCAGTATATGTGACTGGAACTTTTAATGGTGCGAACAATTCTCTGATTCTTACAACTTCATCTCTTATATCCTCAGGGACCTCAACTTCTTGTATTATCATAGCCGATACCATCAAAGCCTAAGCACTGACTATTTCTTCTTTCTTGACTATTGATTCCTCTTTCTCTTCTCTACACTCTACTTTTGTTTGTTTAGTGTCTGCTTCATGTAATGTTAAAGGCGATATCTTTTTCGAGCACTTAGACTTAGAAACATTTTTTTGGTCTAATGTCTTTTTTGGATTATATCCCAGTCCACCCTTATCATTTGTGGATTTGGTTTGTAGCTAAATTGGTTTAGTAATACCTTCCTTTTGTTTGCCTAGAGGACCAGTACCGGAATACCCCATGCGCTGAATCATTTTGTAACCAGGACCATACTGAGTAGGAGAAATCTCACAATGTCGTACCTCTTCATTTTGACTATCTTCCTTAAAGAGCCAGTTAAGCACAGCATCCTCTTCTATTTCATTGGCCAAGGAGGTAGAAGACTATACAAAAAGACCATCATATATGATATTAGGAGTTGAATTTTGTTTTCTCATGTTCTCTGATGGTTTGCCCAACTATTTTGGTGATGGAGGAAGAGAAACTAATGATAGTACCAGTTCTATCTTGTAGCCATCCATGCCGATATCTGTAATCTTCAATCTCTTTTCTAAGTTTTTCATCAATGCTTCTAGATCTTCATTTGGAGAGGCTGCCCTATTATGAGGCACAAAAGTATCTGCACCTTTTGTCAATGCATTATAGATGACATTTGTACTAGCGGGAATATTGACTTCAGCTCTGTTATAAGGAAACTTTAAGCATTGGTGATACATTGACGGTACTGCCTTCATTTCATGAATCCATGGCCTGCCTAGTAAAATATTGTATGACAATGGAATATCAAGAACCTAGAAAAGGACTTCTCTCTCTACCGGTCCCACTCTGATTGGTAATGATACCAGACCTTTGGAGGTCCTCTCTTCCTCATCATAGGCTTTAATTGTTATTTTCTTTCCTGGATCAATAACATTTTCAGAGAATCCTAGTTGTGTGAGTAGATGGTAAGTACAAATATTCAACCCCATGCCTCCATCTATCAAAACATGTTTGACTCTATGTTTATGGATCATGGCCTTGATATGCAATGGCTGGTTATGTGGATGATTTAATGAATTGTCATCTTCTTCAGAGAAGGTCAAATAGTGAAGTGAAGTCAAATGACCCACCATAGACTGAAACCGATCAATGTCTAAATCTTTTGGAACGTTGGTAGTGAGCAATGCTTTGTCTAGGATTTCCTTGTGAGCTAATGAGAGTTGTAGCAATTCAAAAATTGAAATTTGAGCATTTGTCCTTTTTAACTGTTCAACTACACTTTATCCAGAGGATGATGATGAAGTTAACCTTTTAAATTTGTCCAAGGTTGATTCCTTTTGTTTATTTGGTAAGGTTGTTGGGTTTGATGTTTCTTGAGCCAAATTAGAAGAACTAGCTCCTTGGAGAGTGACTTTCTTTTGAGATCGAGTCAGAGCTCTTGCATATTGTGATTCATTTAGTTTATCTTGCACTATAATCACATTGTAGTATTCTGAGTGTGAAGGCTCAATCATGTTGATAACGTTGTCCTGGATGGCATAGGTATAATTTACCTTAGCACCTCCTTTGGTCTTTGACGAATCACCTTGTTCGTAAACAGGTAAAGGATATTTGAATGCTTTGTGATCAACATTGGTCAAATGATTTCTGACAATGATTTTACCAGCGTCTATAAGATCTTGAATCTCATGTTTTAGTTTCATGCAATTGTTTATGTTATGACCCTTGTTTCGATGAAAATCACAATATTCGGCTTCTCTCCACCATCTTGGTTTGACTTCTGGATCGTATGGTCTGGAGTTATCTGGTAGCGTTATTAGGTTGTTGGCCAATAGAGTCTTGAAAGTGGATTCATATGATTCTTCGAGAGGAGTGAAATCACGCTTAGGTTTAGAGAGCCAAGGTTTCTCTTTGAACCATTCTTTTTTCTTAGGAGTATTCTATGCTGCAGTTTCAGTAGCTTTGAGTGCTTGTGTACCACTAGCCAAGTTGAATATTGCGAGCTGTGAGGTGGTTTTAACAGTATCTACTACTCCATAATTAACAACATTCTTGTTGTTGTCCTTGCCAAATTTCCAATACTTGTTCTTCTCTTTAGAACTAGATCCTGGTTGTGTTTCCTTCCAAGGTGAAATATCCCCTTTTTTTATGAGCACATCTTGCATTTGGATACTATATTTCAATTCTGGGACCAAGTTATTGATAAATATATCCATTTTCTCAGAGTCTGGGATAGGTCGTGGGTACCTAGAGAACATCCTTCTCCAACGCTGGAGGAAAGTGAGAAAAGCTTCTCCCGTCTTCTGTTTAGTATTGCAAAGATCGATCATAGTCATAGGATGTCGAATGTTGTATGAGTATTGTTGCAAGAATAATTGGACTAGTTCTTCAAATGATTTTATTCCTTGAGGTAGACTTGAGAACCATTCCATGGCTTGTCCTCGAAGACTCCTCGAGAAAAGACGCATGAGATAGGTGTGATCGTGCATGAATTCCATACAGGCAGCACAAAACTCTCTGACATGATCTTGGGGATCTGAGATACCATCATATTTATCAAATTTTGGGATTTCAACTCGCGAAGGAAATGGAGGCATGTATAGACTCTTGTCAAATGGAAGTGGGAATATTGTCTCCAAGAAATATTGCTTTGGGGATTTATCCTTATTCTTCAGTTCCGTGATCACAGTTTTCAAAGCTAGTAGTTGTTTGTGTACTACGAGGATAGGTGAATCTTCCTTTTTGGTGACAAGTGTCTGAACATCATATCCAACAAGAAGTTTGGCACCTTGTCTTGCTAATTCTAAGATATAGTCTTCCTTCTCTCTAGCTAGGATAACATTCATCACTTTTCTAAAGTCTTTGTCCTTTTGCAAGTCAAGAAATTCTTTTTTTTGGAAGGTTCAACATCTTGATTAGCATCACTGGAGGAGGAATCATCACTTCCATGAACATTACTATTATCCTTGTTTTTGTTGTCGTATATTGTATCATATATAAGAGGAGGTCGAGGTTCATCAAAAGTCAGTATTCCTGATGACGAAGGTATGTCAGTGAGTGGGTCTTCCTGATAAAATGGATTATGTTGGTATGTGAAGACCAGTTCCTTACGTTTGGCTTCTTTCTTACTGGAGCTCCTAGTTTGTATAGGCATCTTTACGGATTAGTGTGATCCAAAGCTTGTTTTTGGATGCAGAGGTCAAGATCAATTTCAGTGCTAGTTTGTTTGGTTAAAGTATTGTTTGAGAGAAACAACTGAGATTTAGTCTAGTTTCAGGAAAGATCTATCCCGTATAAGACATTTACCTGGGTTGATTCTAAAATAGCAACTAAGATTCAGTCTGATTCAGGAACGATATATCCTATGTAAGACGTTATCTAAGTGACTTGAGTTTGATAGGTGGTTTGATTTGAACTAGCTGAAGGGTGATCGACCAAATCGTGCAACAACAAAATAAATGGCAGAGGTACACTATTTTGATCTGTTTTATGCTCACGAAAATGATAACCAGTATTATGTTCACTGTAGACTGTGTTTTTGGCAATTTTGATTGTTCTGTCTAACAAAACCAGAGAATCATACGACTGGGTCTTCTGAACCAGATGACAATTTAGTAGTTATAGGACAACAAAAGTTTTTGTTTCATATGAGTTGTTGCCTTATACCGTACGACTGATGGGCATGTGCAGGATGACAAAAGACTGAGGTCAATTCTATCTCATATGAGACAGGACACAGTGCAGGAGGATAAATGATGTAGACACGTATGACTGAGAATCTGCTATGGAGTGATAAATCAATAAACTCGTATGACACAGGACTAGTGCAGAACAATAAAGTAGCAGACTCGTACGACTTTTCTCAAGGTAGAGACTAAAAATTCTGAGTTTTTTGACTACTGAGTATGACAACTAAGTATGACAAGTTCTAAGATGGACTGATTTTTTACCAGGCTAGACTAGTTTCCAACACGGACAGAGTTTCGACTTAAGATGGACTAGTTTCTGACACAGACAGAGTTTCGACTCAAGATGAACTAGTTTCTGATACGAACAGAGTTTCGACTTAAGATGGACTAGTTTTTGACACGGATAGAGTTTCGACTCACTGAGTTGTTTCTGGTCTTCACTGATTTTTGGTATTTCAGTTTTTGTTTCAGGGATGAAAACACAGAAAACAAGTAGTATGTATAGTGACTCCAATCACAGCATGCAAACCCTAAGGAATTTGGTGAGGAAAGAAAACCTTTGCTTATAGACTCAGGTACACACCCAATAGCTAATCAGAATATGGCCGCTGAGTCTCACGCAATGGATTCTCAACATCGTATTATCCGACTCTAAACGCTAATGGGGGCACGAAATGACAAGTATCTTGGGAGAGTTACTATCTCTCTTGCACAAAGATTATCTCCCTTTCAGAGGTGAACCGGGTAGCTTCTAATTTTAATTGGATTTTAGTAAGGGGTATGTTCAGCGCGTCGAGGTATAAACTCAATTAAGAGGTCTCCCAGCCTTGAAAACCAAGGTTTAATATACTCGAAGGTATAGAGGAGAGCTATTCTCGAGCACTGTCGTTGACTTGATTTTCATCAAATCATGTTTATTTTATAGTGGGTTGGAGTACTTGGCATCTAGCCGTTCCCACTTAGGTTGTTCCCCTCTCACCGGCCCTAAAGGCTATAGAGTTATTAGCTTCTCGGGAAGGCAGGCCTGCTAAAGATGTTGCAATCAATCTTAAGAAAGCACTTCAAGGGTCTGGATTTCTGATTGTCTAAAAGAAGACAAGAGCATATTCTCCTACCTCTCAAATTTTTCTAAAACATGAAAGATAGATTTTATTCATTAACTAGATAGCAAGTTAGGTGCCTAAAAATGAATTTAAAGAATACACGATGTTTAATCGATTCTCCTCAGGCAACCTGCAAAGACAACGAATCAGTAGTCATATTGTCTTTGTGCGACAAGCATATTCTTCAACAAGCGTCCTGCAAAAACTAGTTAGGCTATGAAAAATTCTGAGACAGACGGATAAACAGTCAGGGTCAGTTGTCAGAATAATAAAAAAAAGATAAAATTATGAAATTTGACTTTTTACCAGAAAATACGGGATCGTACGACAGACACTCAACTCGTACGAGACAGGATTTAGTATCACACGAAATAGGATTGTTGATGATGTTTGCTCATACGACAGAGGATCTCTGCTCGTACGACAGAAAATCTACTCGTATGATAAAATATTGCCTTTCGTACGATACCTGAAGTTTGTCATTTCAGCCTGTAAAAATTGTCATACGAGGTGACGCAGAGGCTGTACAGCCAAAAATCCAAAAAGTCAAAAAACCTAAAAAATAACAAATAAAAAAATCAATCTTGGAGGCTGAAAAATGTAGTCTCAAGCCCCACGGTGGGTGCCAGAAATGTGTGTGTGAAAAGTGGGATAAGGAGCTATATCTGCAATACACAACACTTCAATTTAGTCATTATATGCATTGTTAGTTAGATATAAGCATTAATAAGAAAACCATGACAAATCGACCAATTGCCTTCTAAAAGATGCGAGTATAAGATTTCTCTCAGATTTTTATAAGCAATACCAGTGACTAGACTACACCAAGACGAAGGATTTAATCCATATGATATTTAAACTAGATGGATGCAAGATGGATGAATAATTCAAGCAATAATCAATTCAAGCAATAATGGATGCAAGTAATCTAAAAAAAAGCACAATATATCAATGACTCCAGAGCAAAATCAGCGTGATAATAATCTCCAAGCGTGTTCTCAAAAATCTCTAGGGTGAATTGGAATGAGAGCTAGAGACTAAATTTATAGAGAATCACAAGAGAAAAAGCTCAATTTAGGATTAATTGAAAATAATTGAGAAATCAGGTTGAGTTAACCTTGAGATAGATTCCAATTATAATTTAATTGAAATGCATTCAAATTAGAAGTCCAAGTTGCATTGGAAAATAATAATAAATTAATTCCATGCACATCTGATAAAAATAGATAATTCCATGCACATATTTGATTTATTCAAGAAAAAGCTTTTTTCAATGCAACTGAACTTCTTTTTCTATTTTGAAAAGCTTTGAGTTCCAATTTAGAGAATAATTCCATAATTCAATTAAATTGCTTTTCTGATTTCAAGTTCTAAATTTAGAAAAAGAAATAATATCTCAAGTTTGATTTCTCTCAATTCAATTACTTTATTTAATTTTCAATTCAACTCTTTGTTTCGTAATAAATTCTTCTTTTTGTAGTAAATTAATTCTTTTCGCATGATTGAATGGCAAATTTATTAATTAATTAAATATGCAAAGATATTTAATAAATTAAAATAGGATAACTGATCAAAATGATATTCTTGGAATGATTCAATTAATTAAATAAATATTTAATTAATATTGAGTAGTTGATTTGCTATGTGATTTTTGATAATTGAAGAATTAATAATGTGCTCAAGATTGATTTAATTGCCTTGGTTAGGACCTTGGTGATGTTTTCGAGATTAGGGGCCCATGGTTTAGATGACCAATTTTAGGGTATTACAGAAACAATCTGGTATAAGTAGAAATTGACTGTTTGGTGTGACAATTTTGCTAAACAAGTGCCTCATTCGAAGGTGATTTATGAATCTCAATGCAATTTGCTTGTTTATTTCAGTTGTTCTCCTTCATATAGTGTAGTGTTTAATCTTTGTTTTGTCTTATTCAACTTCCTGAATCTAGAGAGAATTGTATTGGCTTTTCATTAACCTGTGTATTTTAATCATGGTTAGCATTGATGTCAAATATGGTTTAAGTTTATACCTTTTAATCTAGCTTCGTTAATATGTTGAATTGATGATTTGCATGTTGATGTATGAATATTCTGAAGTCCTCCAAATTTAGTTGGTATTATTTTATTTAATGAATGCTAAATTTTCATCATTCTCTTGCATTCCCTTTCTCTTTTGTTCTTTCTTTCTTGTAGGTTAATTTATTTTTAGTTTTAGTTTTTAGCTCGTGTAGATAATTAGAAAGATTTGTATGAAAAAGCATCTTAACTAGTATAGCTACATCAACCACCATGTTACCCAACGCCATTGTGACCCAATTACAGAGACCTTAGAGTCATCAATCTTTCAAGGTTGATTACTTTTTCAAGAGAGGTTATAATACTTTCATGTTCTACTTGCCTATTGGTGAGTGACACCCATAAATATAAATGGCGCTAGAAGGAGGGCCAAGTAATGTTTTCAAAATTATTTTATTAAGTTGGAGTGAGTTAGTCCTTCATAAAGTTTAGCTCCAATGGGTAGTCTATTATGTATACCTAGGATTGTTCATACAATTTCCCCGTCATGCATACAATGGGCTTCCCATTTTCTTTCCCCATAATGGGTGAAGTGCTTCAGACCATGTATATGATTTTAAACATTAAGTAATATTTTTTCAAAATGCACCAGAGGATGTGCTATGCAATTTGTTTGTTCAAACTCTTCAAGGTTCAACGTCGCAATGGGATGCAAATCTTTCTCCTAACTTTATTTGCTAATGGTATAAAATTGAATTCCTTTTTTATTTAAATTTGATTCCTTCACAAGATCACAAGATGTATTAATTCAATTTGCAAATGTAAAAATAATATCTGGTGAATCAATTGCTCAATTTAATCATAGCTTCTTTCTTATGTATCAAAGTGTTTAAGCTACGAACAGAGTAATGAATTCAATTTTTTTTTAAAACCATTACTTTTGGAGTATTGGTACCATGTTTATAGAAAAATTAAAAGTTTTGGTGAAGTCAATGATGTACATTAGGCACTTGGTATAGCCTCAATATTAGCACAATCTAGACATGAAGTTGTGAACAATAATTTTTATCCTTTTAATGAAATTATTTTAAAGGGTTGTTTATAAGCATACACCATGCCTATCTAACAATAAATATTTGAAAGCTATAATGTCCCAAATCTGCCCACTATGAATTCAATTAAGACAATAGATCACCCTAGTTGCAATCGGCAAATACAACACTCAAATGTGAATGAATGTGTTACATCTACTAATGAAGTAGAAAAACAAATCAAAATGAAGTTGCAACTAAATCTACATCTACTATGAATGAAAATTATATGTCTTCTTTCTTTGGTCATGATTCAGGAAGTAGAACAACATATCACAATGAAGTTGTAGCTACATCTACATTTACTATGAATCAAAATTTCTATGTCTTCTTTCTTTGGTCATGATTCAGGAAGTAGAACAACAGATCACACTAAAGTTGCAGCTACAAAATTCAATGATCAGCCATCCCATTTCAACTGATTGTCCGAAAATGAAGAAGAACTAGCTACAAAACCTTATCATGAGTAGAAAATTGGATTAGGAGGTGATTCAACAACCATGTGGAAAGAATATTTCAGAGAATTTTTAGTGTCGATAGTGCTACCCCAACATAGCTACAATGAAGAATCAAGTGGAAGGTTTCATACGTATTCCCATAGTGATTCCCATGGTAATCAATCACACAATGAAGGTGGGAAATTTTTTTACTCTTTGGAAGACATTTAGCTTACATATAGTAGGTTGAATCGATGTTTGAAAAAAATGAGTGTCTTTAAATGTTTGGATGATATTGCATTATTACATGGATGTAGAATACACCTCATGAATAAGCATTGTGAAGCAATTTTTTTTGTTTTCCTTGAGAGAATGGATCTATTCTTGAAACATGCAATTGAATTCAAAAAAGTGTTTACTTCATTGGAAGACCATTGTGACCTTACAGTTGAATTCAAAGAGCAATTCTTATCTTACATGTCTTGAGAAGAAACAACCCATACCCCATAAGTAGGAGTTGATTGACAAATACCAACATGATGGTGAAACCACTACAGGTAAGGAAAAAGTTGGTAAGTTAATATTTGAATCTTCTTTTCCTAATCAAATGAGCATTGAATTAGTCCCACATGATGAATTTAAGATGGATTTGTGTATGGATTTGATGTAGAAAGAGGTTGGTTCAATTATGGATGATTTCTTGGGAAAGGTTATGAATGATAATCTTTTGTGTTTAAAAGATGATAACGTTGATTTTTGTATAGACTTCATAAGAAAGGAAGGTGATGTTAGATCAAATTTGGAAGTGATTGAAAATAATAATGATAAGATCACTTGTTTGGACAAAGATAATATGTTTATAGATGTTTTCATAATCAAGGATGATATGAGCTTCTCATTTCAATGCACAAGTTATGTTGATTTGGTAAAAGTGAGTGTTAGTGATGAAAAGGAATGTAGTATGTTTTTGGATGAAGCAGTGGAAGACCTCTTCCCTTTTCATAACAATGACTCGAATGTTGATACTTATGATACAAACAAGTCAAAACCACATTCACGCCAAAAACTTCTTGATGAATGTCGAGATTATATTTGTGTCAATCATGAGAGAAAGTTAAAAGTCATGATGAATAATGATGAAAACACATACATACACAAGACTAACCTCTTATTGCAACAAAGTATTTGTGACATGATCCAGGTTGAAGGAGTTCAAGGAAATCCAAAGTGTATGCAAGAGGAAAAGTCAAAAATGGAGGTGCTTCAACAATATGAACAACCACTTTGCGGAGGCCAGCGCTGCCCACTTTGGGTTACACATGGCTAAAAGGGAAGGTTTTAGAAAGGTCTGGCTGGAATCTGACTCACTAAACATTGTTAATTGCTTGAATGGGCATATGGATCCTAGCTGGACTATTTCCAACCTGATCAAGGATTGCGAGGATATGATAGAAGAGTTAGATGAATTTAAAATTTTGCACATCTTTCAAGAAGGAAATAAGGCAATGGATTTACTGGCCAATATGGCAGTGGGCTACGTGGCGGCTAAATGGTGGAGCAGTAGGGACTCTTTCCCAAAAAACTTGTGTGATCTGGCTTGTGATGATTCCTTCCACTTGTGGTAATTAATGAATTTTAATCATGATTTGATTAAGTTGTTGGGGAAATGGCTGCTTTTTTATTTCCCTATTCGAATATCTAGAGACTACCCTTGTGCCTGGATTTTTTGTCTTATTGTGTGGCCCATCTCCTACTATTGTTCGGAGACTATTTGGCCCATTTCCTATTACTGTTCAGAGACTTCTCTGGTGTGGCCCATTCCCTTCTTTTGTTTGGTGACCCAAATCATTATGGGTGGGGACAAGAATAGGCAAGAGCCGCCCACTTTTGAGAAATGGAAGAAAAATAAGGGGGTGTGGCAGGAAATCGTTGATGGGGATTTGTCCCCTTCTTGGAAAGACTAAATGGACCTTCTCCTTTGCTCATGGAAACATTTGTTAATGGGTGGAAAAAAGTGGTTTTGAGGTCTTATGGTGCTGAATTCCATCTGGATGAAACACTGGTGGCTACGGTTATGGATCTGGCAATGAATGGCAGAAGGTTCTATAGAGACAGGAAAACAGGGGAGGAAGACATGGCGAATTTTTTTGACAAAGATAAGGAGCATTCAAGAGTTAATAAAATGATTGATGGTGGCTACAACAGGGAAGATCTTATGGCTCCCTAGGCGGATATGGATGAATTCATCATGAGGTACATTACACTTGATGGAAAATATGACAATATCTTTTCTTACCATTTTACCATTTTGAATCACTTTAGGCATGGAAAAGTCATTTCTATTCCTTTCTATATGGCCTCTTCTTTGGAGAATAGTTTTAAAAAACATGTTGAGAATCTGAATAATTCGGTCCTCCATGAAGGGCTTATTGTGCTTATTATGGAGTACGCTAAGACCCATGAAGTTGTGCCCTCTCTCTGAGAAAGGACAAATCCCACATACTAATATTCAAGAAGTCTCTGATTCGGATATGGAAATGGAGGATAGTGGGAGTGCCAAACCTTTTGATGACCCTGATTATAAGTCAGTTGAAGAAGGTGAATTCTTGGTCACCCTTGGAACTAGCAAGAATCCCCCCAGATGGGTGGCCAGCAAATATAAATCAACAAACAAGCTGATTTTTTAGCCTTCTTCTAAAAAGAAGAAGCTTGCGGTTAAGGACTATGGACCCAAGACCCTAGACCAGGGAATTAAACTAGATATTCCTCTTAATGTCCTATAGGAAAAATAGGGGACTCTTCCTAAAGAAGCGGATAGTTGGTTATAGAAGAATAGTACTCTGATGAACCTAGTGATGGAAGCAACTAGAAGCCAGGAGAGTTGCTAGAAGTGGGTGGAGAAGGAAATTGATACCCTCAAAGAGGGGTTTAAGTAAATAATAGATATCTTCACTGCTACACCTGAGCCTAGCAAATCTAAGAAGCTCGTGATCATGACCCAGAAGCTCTCCCAAGATGTCAAGGTTATGAAATGCAACCATGAACAAAGAATTGAAAAGGTTGAACAGTCTATGGCGGAGATAAAGAAAAAACTCAAGAATCTGGTCGACATAAGCAATGAGGCCATGAATAATAGTATGGAGGGGCTTGAAAAGATCAATGTCATGGTTGTGGAGTATAGATCCATTCACAGTGATCCTGAGAAAGATCTTGGAGGTGAAGACATTGCTGATGGCGGCAACAAAACCATAGGCCCTAGCTCCAAGGCCAAAAGAAGGAGCAGCAATAAGGGCACCTCCAGGTTCATTATGGAGGATTTGGAGGAAATCAACAAGATTACCATCTAGAATAACAAGGAGCTGGTGCACTCTCTTAATTGAGTGTTTTTGTTTTGTTGTCTGTGTTTCTTTTTTCTTTTGTGTCTATTTTGGGGTGCTCCCATATTTTGTTGTTGGTTTCTGTTTGGTTTGCTAGTGGCCAATTTCTGTAAAACTTTTGGTTTCAGGTCCATGTAAAACCCATTTATCTTTATCAAAAACAATATGAACAACATGAAATCAGGAAGTTTTCATCTAATTTTATAAATTCTAATGAACTTTTAGGAGAAATCTCTTAGTCTTTAGCTACTGATAACTTTGATATTGAAATTCATAATATTGGCTTATTTGTCTTTGATGACTTCCTCCAAGGGATTGATATTGTACTTAATGAAGAAGTTTCATACTTTGCAAGGAAAAGATAGCATACAACCTACCTTGGTAGAAGAAAAGGAAAGGACAAGGAATCTCATGTCTGAATTGATCACAGAGATTAGTAGCCTAGGCTTCTCACATAATATGGTAGATTTCACAACATGTGATTCATATAGGATTCATCTTTTGGAATCACATTCTAAGGTAAATTTTTTGGATTTTATGATGGCTTGGGAGATTGCCATGGTAGGTAATGTTGAAGGTGAACATTTTGATTCTAAGGTTGAGATAGAAAATCTAAAGAATGTTAAGCACCCTAATTCGCCACTTGGGATTGATATTCATGACAATGACATGAGGAATTAAAATTAGTTTTAATAATGAGCATAGTGCATCACTGATGAATCTTGTTTCTCTTAGCATGTATGAACCTGAGTGGAAAAACATGATGTATTGTGAGCTAGAATCTCATAAGGATGGAGTCGTTATGCATGAACATGTTCCTATGACATGATCAAATTAGGTAACTTCCTTCCTTTTCCCTCTATGTGTTGATTAATTTGTGTTTAAATATGAGGTGGGGGGAATAAAAACATGTTTGTGGGTAGATCACAATGAAAATGAAAACCCCTAGTTGTTGATCTTTAAAATTTTGTGCTCCCAAAATAAATTGAAATTGCTAAAAATTTACATTTTTTAGTACAAAAATGAATTTGCTAGACTTAGGACTTGGATGGTTAAACTATTACTTTTGAACATAATGAAAAATCAGTCAAGAAGTGGTCAAATAATTTATCATCCCACCTTTTTAAGATCAAGTCTTAGGTTGGTTTAGTGTTAGTTTATGCTAGCTAGGTAGGAGTAGTTTAGTTTTCAGCTAGGCAGGAGTAGTTTAGTTTTCTTTCTATTTTCTTTGGTTTTTCTTTCTTATTTGGTCTTTCCTGTCTTTTGGTCTTCCTGTGTGTTGCTGTCTTGTCTTCTTTCATTTCTGATGTACTAGTTTTTGTTTGTCTTGTTCTTTTTTGTGTGTTTTTCTCCTTTCCCTTGCTCTTCCTGGTTGTTTTGTTTTATCCTCTTGTGTCTTGGTTGTCCTCATTTCCTTGTCCTTTTTGTCTCCTTCTTCCTTCTCTTTCCCTTGTTTGCGGCTCCTTGTTCCAAGGTGAAAGTTGGAGTGTCGCATAAAAGGTATAATGGAGAGTGACTTAGTTGAGAGTTTACTATATGTATTTTCAAATACTAGATCAGTTGCTTACCTTATAAACTTAATTTTACTTCTATGCTTTTCACTCTTGAGGGTGCTAGCATGTATCTCAACTTCATGCATTTCAGAGTTTCTAAGAAGCAGTTGAAAATTGGGCACGAATTACACATCTTAAGAAATCCATAAGTTAGTTTATATTAGATCTAGTAGCTCTATCCAAGGTGAAAATTTTGAAGGTTAACATTTCCTTCATGATGTCGAGTGTTTTTCCCAACCTGAATTTGGGCTTCATTGTTTGAGAATTGAGGAAGTGTGAAAAGAAAGCAATCATCAAAAGAGTAAGAAAAGAGAAAAAGGGAAGAACTATCAAAATCTCAATTCAAAAAAGGGTCATTCAAGTACCTCCACAAGGGCTATGGACACCTCATTGGTAGTGGAGCAATGCTTGATGGGAGCCAAAGGTATCTTTGTCGGGGCTATAGATGCTTAGCTAGTAATTGAGCTATGCCCAAGATGTCATTGCATGTTGGCAACTACTCTCTTCATCTACATATCTTGGATATAGTATACCTTACTTGGTCATAACAACACTCAATGGATAGTTAATGAATCAATTACACACAATTGGGGTTTCATTTGTAACTTGGGTCATTTTGGTGTGTTGAGGCTTGATTATATTAGTCTTCTTTGAGTTGTCATATATGAATATAAACTAGAAATTCTAAGTACTTGAAGGTTTGATTGCTTGAAAATGTGTGGAGCATTTTTCTAGTCGAGTCGCATACCCCAACTTTTTGCTTCCTGAACTGTCCCCCCCCCCTCTACTTAGCTTCGGTTTCTTTTGACTTCTCTTTTGTTTTTGTTGTTTTCTTGTTTGTCTTTTGTTTCTTGTCCCTATGTAACTTTGAGTTTCAGAGGGACATTCGTGTGTCGTTGGTTTCTTGTGGAACCCCGAATTTCACAGGGTTCATTGTTTCAAGATTTTGAACTTCGGGATCTCAGGAGTTTTGGGAAATTAGGTCTTGGGGTTCATGAAACCCTGAACCCCAAACTCCCCTTTACATTTCTTTTGGGATATTAGAGTTCAATTCCCCGAACCCAACATCCCATTTTGTTTTCCTTTGTTACCTTTGGGGTTTCAAACTTTAGGATCCCAGGTGTAATACCCTAAAAATGGTCATCTAAACCATGGGCCCCTAATATCGACAACATCACCAAGGTCCTAACCAAAGGCAATTAAATCAATCTTGAGCACATTATTAATTCTTTAATCATCAAATATCACATGGCAAATCAATTACTCAATATTAATTAAATATTTATTTAATTAATTGAACCATTTCCAAGAATATCATTTTGATCAATTATCTTATTTAATTTATTAAATATCCTTGCATATTTAATTAATTAATTAAATTACCATTTAATCATGGAAAAGGAATTAATTTATTACAAAAGAGGAATTAATTACAAAACAAGAGTTGAATTGAAATTAAACAAAAAGAATTGAATTGAGAGATAAATCAAACTTGAGATATTATTTATTTTTATAAATTTAGAACTTGAAATCATAAAAGCAATTAAATTGAATTATTGAATTATTCTCTAAAATTGGAACTCAAAGCTTTTCAGAAAAAGAAGTCTAGTTGCATTGAAAAGACTCTTTTCTTGAATAAATAAAAGAATTATCTATTTTTATCACAAATGCATGGAATTAATTTATTATTATTTCCAATGCAACTTGGACTTCTAATTTGAATGCATTTCAATTAAACTATAATTGGAATCTATCTCAAAGTTAACTAAACCTGATTTCTCAATTATTTTCAATTAATCCTAAATTGAGCTTTTTCTTTTGTAATTCTCTATAAATTCAGTCTTCAGCTCTCATTTCAATTCACCCCAGAGATTTTTGAGAACACGCTTGGAGATTATTATCACGCTAATTTTGCTCTGGAGTCATTGAAGATCATTGTGCTTTTCAGATTATTTGCATCCATTTTACCTCCATTATTGCTTGAATTGATTATTGCTTGAATTGATTATTTGCTTGAATTATTCATCCATTTTGCATCCATATAGTTAATATCATATAGATTAAATCCTTTGTCTTGCTGTAGTCCAGTCACTGGTGTTGCTTATAAAAATCTGAGAGCAATCTTATACTCGCATCTTTTAGAAGGCAATTAGTCGCTTTGTTATGGTTTATTATTGATTGATTATTATTTACTAACCATACATATAATGACTTAATTGAAGTGTTGTGCTTGCAGCTACAGACCACTTTTTCACACACACACCAGGAACATCAGGTTCTTAGTTCCTGAAGTTCCCAGTTCCCTGAACCTTGAAGTCTCATGTTTCCATCCATTCTCTTTTTCGTCGTTGACTTTTTCTTTCTTGTTGTATGGTTTATCGTCACTTCCTTTCTTGTTGGTTTGTTTGTGCAACTTAATCGTCATCTATGTGCCCTCTTATTGGTCATCGTTGTTGTTTTGTATTTCTCATCTTTGATAGCTTAGGCTTAGCATGAGTCATAAAGTCCCAAAAATGCTCAAAATCGTAAAAAAAAAAAAAAAAAATCCTAAAAAAGTAAAAATTTGAAAAACCCTTGAAAAATATGAAAAAAAAAAAATATAACAAAATTCCAAAAAAAAAAAAAATTTCAGAAAATCAAAAATTAAATTTTATTTAAAATAAATAAAAAATTGAAAGTTCAAAATAAATAATTTAATTATGTTAAAATTTAAATTTTAATCTTATTAAGATTTGAATTTGATTTGAGTTTTAACATATTTAAATATTACTATAAAAAAATATTTAAATTTTAACGTTTTAGTTTATTTTAATAAAATTAGCAAATTTGCAGTAAATTTAAGATTACCTTAAATTTTAAAGTTTAGATTTAACTTTATTTTATTTTAACCTTTTTGGAGGTTTGAATTTTATTTAAATTGAAATATAATTTAACTTTCAAAAGTTTTGAATTAAATAAAATTAAACTTAAAAGTTAAAATGAGGAGTAATTTTAATAATGAAAGTTATATAAGTTTAATATTGGAGGAAATTTGAATTTTGAGCCTTTGGGGTTCCAGACCCTGAGGCTCTAGAAACTCTAAACCCAATGCTTGTAGCATCACAAATGTCTCAAACCTCACTCCTCAAAAAGTGAATTCCACACAAAAGGTGAGGCCCTTAACAATTTCGAACTCTAGGGAACAACCAGGCAAACCTCTGCAAATTTAGCATTGGAGTGTATGACTTTCCAAACCCCAGAATCCCAAATGATGCAATCCTGAAATCTGATGGTAAGGTGTAAAGTGCAAATGAAGATAATGAGGTACCTTCAGAGTCTTGGACACCAAATACCTTGGAGAACTGTTGGCAATTTTTGTACCAACCCTTACAGAGATTAGTTCTAAGATGTCAGTGCGACTAACACATTGTGTTATCGTACTCAGTAGAGTTAGTTGCTTCTTTCTTTATCAAAAAATGCATAACGCAAAGGTTATGTGATACTTCAATAACATGAGGGTTATTGACCCATGCATTATAGATACACTAGCTTATCATGCGAATAACACATCATGTTATTCATCATCTTGTTATTGACATTGTGTGTTATTCGGCTACGATAGGCTAAGGTTATGCTCGCACAGGTTTTGACCAATAAGTTTTGCCCGTGAAAGATGGTGGGGAAAGCAAGAAAGTCAGTTCCTTTCTTCCCCCACATGAATATAGATCAAAGAAAATGATGCTTGCAAGATAAGAGAAAGTGAAGCGCGGGCGATGTTCTCGTTATCCCGCAAAGAAAAAGGTGCTAAAGAGGGTGTGTTGAGGGGCAACACATGCAAGTAGAGGAAAGGCTTCCCAGCTATCCAGCACCAAACAAAGGCACAAAGAGATGGTTGCATAGGGTAAGAGACACATAGTGTGGGTGATGTTCCCCGCTATTCAATGAGGTGAGCGTGGAAGGTTCTCGAGGCTCGGTGGAGTGTTTTTTTTTGTCTTCTCGAGGGTCGACTGATGGTGACTGGGCCAACACATTGGTGCTTGGGGCTCAGCGAGGTGAGGTTCTTGGCATGTTCGAGTGCCAAGCTCCTCAAGCTCACTGTGTGGTGCTAACGTGGAGGTCTTTGGCCTTTACTTGGGGCTTGGTGAGGTGATTTCTTGTGCTTGGGTGAGAGTTGAGTGCTCTTCCAAGTGGACATGCAGTCTAACGTGGCCCTCATGGTGAATCTTCTCAGTACTCGATCGAGCGTGTTTCCTTGTTTGTTCGAGTGTCGAGTGATTTTTGGATGGCAATGTACCTGCTGACTTGGTTGCTATGTTAGAGCCTATCAGATCTTGTGGGGCCCATTTTCTTAATTATCTTTAGGCCTGTGTTGAGTTTGGTGGACCCGGCCTGATGTGTGGCATGATCTCAGCCGCCCATTTTTACTTAAGGGTCGATTGGATGGTTGTGTTTTAATCTTTTGTTGGACCTAATAGGGGCCTTTTTGGAGAGATCTCATGCATCCATCTTTGCTCGAATCTCTCATATCGACAGCTAAAATTCAAACGTGTGAGAACCATTGGCATTTAAGCCTTCTATGTAGGGTAGTTATCGATCCAATGGTTGAGGACACTTTTCTTGCTCAGTCGATGCCTGATTTTGGATCCGTTTTGCACCCAACCACCCAAGATTTTTTCCATTACTCCAGAGGTGACTGTTGGAGCCAATTTTGGCATCACTCATGCCTATTCAATGTAGAATGAATACTTTTACCCTGCAAGAGTGTTATGCATGCCATCAAGACAAAGATATCTTCCTTGCAAGGATATTTTGCTTTTCCCCATGCTGCAGAGGACTACTTTCAGAGATTGCACTCAACATGCCATCAAATCCTTGATCTAATCTTCTTTCCTTCTTTGATGTTTTTGTAACCTAACCTAGGTGGGGTTAGGGTTTCTGGTCATGGTTTCTTTTTGAGTTATGCCTTAGCCATAAAGGCAATTTTTGTAATCTTTCCAAGGATCTTCTTTTCTTTTGCAGAAAACTTATGTTCTTCTGTATTTGTAAATTTTGTCTTGCATCTACATGAATAAAGTTAGCTATCCTGCCTACTTTCAGTTTGGATAACTTGTGTAATGTTTTATCCTTTTATCTAAATGCATTCTTGTCTATTTTTTGAGTATATGCGGTTTTGTTAACTCATCTTTGAACTTCATTTGTGAGCTAAGTGCAATTCCTTTTTATTTTCACAAGAGTTCTAACCTTCACTCATGCTTTAGGAAATTAATTAGGATAGAAAGTTGTGCATATTCTTGGTTGATTTTCAGTTATGTCTTGTGCAGATATAGGCAAGAAGATCACTTTAAGTCTAGGTGCAAACCTCATTTCCCTTCTTTCCTGCATCCCCTCTTTCTCCCTTTTCCCTATCAGATCAGTAGTTTAGGATTTATTTTTTATTGGGTTGGTCCAACACTTGCACTCAGATTGATAGGAAGTTGGCCTTCTCCGTAGATTCAACCTTAATTTTGCAAGTCCCACACTTGGGAGGTTGTTTCCACATTGCACAAGGTTGATGATCAAGGTTTTTCATCAAGTGGGTTCAACTTTTGTGACAACAAGAACCACAGTCCCAAAGCATGCAAACACCTAGCTCCCTAGACTCTGAAGAGACTCAAAGTCCAAAAGAATAAATATGGAAGGTTGGAAGAAAGATGCAATGTCAAAAGGTATGCAACCACTAAAAGAAGCAATGGAGAAAATTGCATAGCCATTAAGGCATATCATCACAAAAAGACCATTGTGAGAGATGTGACAAGAAAGAGCCACATCTATTTGCTAAAATTGCAAATCCAATAAGGGTATAGAGAAAGGTGCACTAAGCAGGTTTGTAAGGAACACAATAATGAAAGGGCTCACTACATGTATTGATGAAACTTAGTGGAAGCACAATGAAAGATTAAACACATCCCAAGTGGAAGAAAGACTCAATAAAAGAGAGGTAAAGAGATTATATGATTATAAATGTGATGAAATGTGAAAGGGAAAACCAATACAAGAGTGCCAACCAGTCAGATGAATCTCTGCAAACTAGTGATAGATGGGGCAAGATATTCGTGGAATTAACAAAATGAAGAACAACATGCAATCGAAGGCATGAATAGGGAATAAATGGTGTTTAAGATGGCATTGCAAATAGAATGGCCACACAATCTACATACAGTAGCCTGCATCATGGCACACCTAATGTCAAACGGGAATTTAGAGATTTTGTAGTATGTAGAAAGAAACTGACAAAGGAGTGCACAGGAAATTAGAGAAACGTTGTATTTTGATTAAAGGAATATTTCTTTACTTGAGAATGTTGCAAATAATGAATCCAATGTTGAATGAGAAAGTGCAATACAGAAGCACATTGGAGATTAATTGCAATAAGGAGTGGCAAACAAAGAGAAAGGAACAAAGACAAGGATTTGCTTGAAATCCATAACATCGTGAAAGGATGGATGCTAAACAAAAAATCATGTAGAAGAGAATAAAACCTTAATTAGGAAAAAAATGTGAAGCAAATGAAGAGGATCCTAATTAGGGAAAACTGAAAAAATAACAAAATAATTGCAATCCACAATTTAAGATTAAAATAGAACACGAACAATGTCTACGAGTGAACAAAATCATGATTAAAGAAAAGTGCAAGAAAAATTCAATCACCAATGGACAATCAAAGGGCTTCACACCAAAGAAGATGCGAAGATGAATGAAGGTAAATGAGCAAAAGGTGGGTGCAATGCCTATTTAGAAGGAAGGGGTTGCACATTAATGAAAGAGGTTGGGATGAAATGGATAGATATCTTAGGTCCATCTTACATGTGCAAAGCAATCAAAATCATTTTTGTAGCTATTGATAAAATATAATTTCATGATCATGCTGCTAACAAGAAAATAAAATGCACAAAGGAAGTAATAAACAACAATTGAAGAGATGCAAGAAAATATTGGACAAAATTGAGTAAGATTTGAAATTAGGGTTTCCCAAAAGTTAGGGCATCGTTGTTGCATAAGGCATAGAATTTCATGGTGAAATTCTTATATTTTATAAAAGGATATATTGCAAAGTTCTTGTTTCTTCAAAAATCTTTTGTTATGATGCATATGGAGAAATAAGGAAATGATGATATAATAATGAAACACAACAAAATACGATTTCAACAATGAGAAAAGTGAAGTCACAAATGGGGGTGACAATGGTTCAGCAATAAGGCATCAATGGCATGAACAAAGAATAGGTGAACACCACGTGGTATCCTTATAAGAAATAAAAAAATTCAATGGAGACAAAAATGATGATAATAATTCCAGCAATGAAGGGAGTTTGAGCACCAATCAGGGAAAACCAATTTGATAAAACAGAATCTTATATGATGCACAACAAATGAAAGCAATGAAGAAAATGAAAACCAAATTAAGGGCACAATGAATAGATTTTAAAGATGAAGATAGCTAGGGCGGTTTGCAACATAACACCAGGGTGTGCAGATGAAGAGAAATGATTGAACTCTTGAGAGAGAAACAAAGGAAGATATTATGTTAAGAAAGACAACTACCTCTATGACTATGGGAATGCATGATCTATAATAAAGGTCACTCTAGGGTTTGGTGACATGGCATGGAAAATGGATAAATTGGGTGTCAAAATGTAGCCTACTCGATGCAAATGGTATAGTGCTACTAGTAGGCCCAATCTACTTCATTGACAATTAATTCACAACATAAGGAGCAGCGCTTAAAGTGTGAATGGAAAATAGAGAAGTATAATGATAGTAGTGGAAACACTAGGTTGGACCAATAATATGAGTATAGATTAATGCAATTCAGATGTGTCTCCATTCTGATCTTCCATATACCATAGTTAGTTCCATCAAGCTTCGGGTTGTCCTTCCTGAAATAGTTAGTAGACATAGGATCTCCTCAATTTGTCAAACTTCTGCAAAAAGAGGACTTAGCTCTGATACCAATTCTTAGGACCTGGAGGCAACTAAGAGGGGGGGTGAATCAATTTTCTATAAATTTCAATCCAATTATAACTTAACCAAACTTAGTGCATAATACCGGTAAACCAAACTTTAATGTCGGTAGACAATTTAACAGTTAATTGCAATACTGGTAAAGTTTAATGCATGAAACAGAAACAAATAACATACACAACACAACACATAACACAGTTATTTGTACGTGGAAACCCTTTAAGGGGAAAAACCACGGTGGGAAACCTTACCCACAATCAAATGATACTACTGCAGATAGTATGTGTGTACAAATGGGGTATGCACATGCAGAAAGGCCAACTGCCTAGAGCTCACTACTCAATCACAAAAAGGGAGTCACACTGACTACAATTGGATGGTTAAATCCAATGATAATGTACTACTCAAAATAGCATCTTCATATGCTCAGTACCGGTTAAGCTCTAATTTGCCTTCCTCATACCTTCCTTGAATCTTCAAATGATGTCTGTGTGTATAGCTCTTCTTATATTCACATATACCTTATTACAATCCTTTTCACACCTCTCTTCTACTTATTAATCTCACAAATGAGATCTTACATATATACCAAAACCTAAGACCAATTATGTAGGTCGGCTCACGAAGAATATT
The DNA here is from genome assembly GCF_030272615.1 of Cryptomeria japonica. Taxonomy (NCBI): domain Eukaryota; kingdom Viridiplantae; phylum Streptophyta; class Pinopsida; order Cupressales; family Cupressaceae; genus Cryptomeria; species Cryptomeria japonica. The sequence goes on from NC_081413.1 coordinate 347,652,313, forward strand.
ACAATTAAATCAATTACAAATGAATCAATATGTGATGCATGATGTCGGCTCAATGTATTTATAACAATAAAAAATCATCTCCATAACATATCGTGCTGATCTAGAATAGATAATGCTTGCCGGTCCATAACCTAAACCTATTCACCGGTAACAACAAATATGCAAACTTGATTGTACCAATAATCAAATCACCAAAACCAAGTGTCCAAATAATGTCTTTGACATAACCAAGTAATATTCAGATGATAACAGATCATCCTAAGTGTCGGTGAACAATATAACCTGTCGATGAACCAGATACCGGTGACTGTGCATAAGTCACTGAACATGTCGGTGAACATAACCAAAGATCTCCAAGTGTTGACAAGTGTTCTCAAGTGTTGACAAGTGTTGACATCAATGACAAAACCAATGCAACACATCCATAATACCAACAAGATTAAAACTATTCCTTGAGGTAAACAAATAAAAGTCTCTCAATGGGCATAAGGACAGTAAGAGAAAGTATACACAAGAAATATGAAAGGTAAACTGATACACTCACAACACACATAAACGAAACAAGGGGAGAAGCGACTTGTAGATGGATGAAGATGCTTTTGGGGTTTCAACCCCTCAAAGGCATCAGTATTACCAAGTTCAAAACATGGGTTCATCCTAATCTCTGAAATCTGTAATTTCTAAATCTCTGGTCTTCGAAGTGAAACAAATTTTAAACTCTCGAATTCAGGAGCCATGGTAAATGGGCTAGGAAAGGTAAAAGGAAAAGACATCATTACGAGAATGTGATTTCTAGGTGATATGTCTCATTCACTGAAGATGGACAAACAAACCATTTCACGATTATAAAGTGTTTATTTATTATTGGAATGTGTTAAAATTTAGATTTTATAAATGCTTTGGTTTTTATGTTTTAAAATTGTATAGTTTAAATTGTATTTAAATTATAACATTTTTTTTAATTTTCAAAATAGCATTTGTAACATTTCATTTATATTTATTTAACACATTTAAAGTATCTATATGAATTAATTTATAAAATCTTTATAAATTAATTATTTGTCTATTGTGATCTTGCAGGTTTGGCATCTACAGGAGGAATTAAAATTAAAGGCATTTTGTTATTAAATTTTAATTTATTTTAAAATTTAATAAAGTTTCAAATATTATTTATTTTAATTCACAACTGAAATCATAATTAATTTTTAAAATTATGAATTTAGAGAAATGAGATAATTAACACATTTATATCAAAATGAAAATGGTTTATTTATTATTATTTTAATGTGTAGTTCAAAAATGGAACTTGAACAAAAGGGGCAAGAACAAAAGGTGATTGGAAATAAAGTTAGAAAGTTGCCTCTCAAGGAACCTTTAACAACTCAACTAGAGCTTATTTTCTATTTCAAAACAATGTTTGAATGTGATTTGCTTGTTTATTTTAGTTGTTCTCCTTCATATGGTGTAGTGTTTAATGTTTGTTTTGATCAATTCAACTTCCTAAATTTGGAGAGAATCATATTGGCTTCTTGTTAGCCTATGCATTTTGATGGTGGTTAGAATTGATGTCAAATATGGTTTAATTTTATACCTTTGAATCTATCTTTTTTTATATGTTAAATTGATGATTTTCATGTCGATGTATGAATATTTTGAAGTCCTCCATATTTAGTCGATATTATTGGATTCAATGAATGTTAAATGTTCATCATTCTCTTTCTTTCCCTTTCTCTCTTGTTCTTTCTTTGTCACTGATTAGTTTAGTTTTAGTTTTAGTTTTAGTTTTAGTTTTAGTTTTCAACTTGTCCAGATAATTATAAAGATCTGAACCAGCAAGCCCCTGAAGGAACACAATGGATCACTAAGATGGGGGGGGTGAATCAGTGGTATTCAAAAACTTTAACTTCTCTAGATGATTTAAGCTCTAATAACATAAATCAATAAACTATGAGTACAGATATCAAACACATTTAAACACACACACACAAGGCAACTCATAACACAAGATATATGAGGAAAGCCCACGGTTGGAAAAAACCTCAATGAGAAATGCTGCTGGAGTCTATTACTCCAATCCAAACTCACAAGTAAATCACTGATTACAAATTTTAAGGGCATCAACCCAAAGGAGCACTAACCCCTGAATTTTATGGGCACAAACCCCTAGCTTTATGGGCACCTACTCCTACTCTGAGCACCCACTCGGAGATTTACAATGTTTTAATAAACAATTTGATACAAAGAAAAGCCTTGTTACAAAGGTGTTTTGTAACACTTACAAATTCTTCCTTTGAGATTGACCTTATGCTTTTCTTCTTACTAGCTCTGACCTCTGCTTGCTGGCCTTGTTGTCAATCTTTGTCCTCTGCTCTTTCTCTTATCCCTGTATCTACAACCAATTCTCTACTTTCTTCCCTAATCACCCCTACTTCTTTTCCTTTCACAATGTGTATAACCCACTATGTTATCTGTCTCATCTCTGCTCTTGTCTCTCTGTCTTATGTACTCTATTATCTATCCACACGGCTACCCTTCATTGTTGCATTCTACTATCTCTTCCTTCACTTTCAGCTCCCACACTACTGCAACTCAAAACTTCCTTTTGTTGCTCACACCTTTCTACCCTTCACCCTAGATCCTCTCTCTACTCTTACTCCTTTTTTCAGTCCGAATGCACATCTATACATCTGCCAACTCAGCTACCTCATTTGTAGCTATCAAAAATCATCAATCGCCACTTCATTTGATCACCTCTATACCAACAAGATTTCCCTCCAAGGATGTATTCATAATCTGATCTTCTCGAGCTCCCAAGAGATCATGTCTGCAAGCTGATTGGATTCTCTATATATTCTTCTCAATCAGATAGTCATTAATCATAAATGCATCCTCTTGGCATCTTTTTGAATTCAGATTATATCTCTATGCATAGATTACTATTTTTAGTAATCCTTGATCTAATGTCTCTGTCATGGATATTATCGATCCTATCAACAAACTTCAACAGGGCCTCCATTAAATGCAGCTTCATCTCTAGTTGGCAATTCAAATTCCCAGACATTTCTGGATCATTGATCTACAAGAGTTTCCATCCAAATAAACTCATGGACAAATCATCTTGGTTGATCATCTCAAGCTACATAGCAGACTACAATAGATCCACCATTAATGCATTCTCCATCCTCCTTCTCTAATTAGATCATTTTCACCAACTTTTGTGTATTGGATTTCCTCTTCAACCACTATGAAGCCACATGTCCTCATCTTTCACATCCAAATCATCTAGTCAAACTTGGTCGACCTCCACATGCATCTATTTTCCTATTGGCATGCATTTGTGGCATCAAAATATTCATACAAGTCAAATGGTCAATGTCCACATGTATATCAACATGGAAATGTATCCTCAAAGAGTTCTCATTTGATATCAAAGTCACTTGGTCAAACACAGTCAACCACCACGTGGACCTCTGTGTCAATCAGGTTACCAACATGTCAACTGAAACACTTCTAACGATCACAATGACCTTAAACTCTATCACTGCGGGATGGCGGGATGCACACCATTTTCCTTTCAACCTTCCCTACATCAGCTTGTACAAGCCCATATCACATATGCAGGCTAGCAGGATACACCTCTTACACTTTTATTTTATACCCCAATAGCCATCTTGCTTTGGTTATCCTTGCTGCAGGATGGTGGGATGACATCGTTTACCCTTTGACCTTTATGTCTTACACAGTCTTCTCTATAAGCTCCTTATCCTTGCGGGGTGGCCAGATGCCTTTGTCTTCTATCTTTTTCTTACCCTACAACATATTCTTCACAAGATTTGGACCCGTGCGGGCTGGCGGGATGCTCCACTCTACATTGTTTTCTTACCCCGCACACCAACATCTTTCCCATATCAATGGTCGCAAGATAGGGAGGGAACTTGCTTCACCTCATCTTTTGTCTCCCCACGCAACCTCTCATAGAGCTTAACTAAGGCGCAGGAGAGCGAGATATCTCACACACATTCCTTCTTGGTATCCCACAAGACTCTAAGGCACCCATCTTGCCTGGTACGGGATAGTGGGGAGCCTTGAGATCCTTTATTTTTTCTTACCCCGCAAGGTCATCTTTCCTTCATTCTAGTCAACCCAGGCTAGCATGAAATGTCTCTCCACGTGGACATTCTTTTGTTGATGTGATAGTAAACGTGTCACATCAGAGCCTATAGTCAACTACCGTGGGCCCCATTTTGATATAGCTCTCACCGTTCGATAAAAGGAAAAAGGGCTCTTGCTGAAAGGAAATAAGCCACATGCATGAACACTCATGAATAATGTGGATTGTAGAATGGCTGCCAATTGGATACTCTCAAACACCTAGACGAAGTGGGCCCTGCAGAACTTGTGTTGAGGAGATAGACACTACCACATCATTGAGGACCCCACATGGTTAACTCATAGCATAGGTGGACCAATCAACGCATGCCACATGGCACATCCAAGCTCGAAGAAGGAGGGTCCCATACGATCACAACGTGGCTCGAATGATTCAATCAGCAATAGACACATGGACAACATGGGCCTGACTATCGAGGGTCGAAGACTGGTCAGAACTTGGCAGAAAACAAAAGATGGCTTCCTCTTTTCCAATCAGACGCGATAGGCTGATAATAGGACCAATGCCTAGTCACCAATTGGAGGTCAACACATATGAGAAGGGGAGCCCACTTGACACATCACCACCTATCACCAAGACACGACAATCACTACACTAAAAATGAACTCTGTTGGTATAGCATATAAATGACTGCATAGCCCGAAATGAGTCACAGCGATAAACCAAGTTACACCAAAATAGATGATGTCGTTGAGATAGAAACTTGATCACGCCAAAATGGGAGAGTTGTTAGTGTAACAACCAAAGGCCGACAAGAGATGAAGGCGGTCTTGCCAAAAGGGCAAGTCATGTCAAAAGGCATGTTCATAGGACAGAGGACGAATCACACTGAAATCAAGGAGGTCGACATAACCTGAAGAATCTACATAGTCTGAGAGGAGCTCATGCCGATAGCCGATGTCATAGTGACATGAAAACCATATCGGTAAGACAGAGACAAGGTGTAACCAAAAATTGCCAACCTTAGGGATTCTTTGCATTTAACAATCTGCAACATGCATGAATAAATCCCAATAGATCCAATACATAGTGGGACATATTTAGAGCATTATGCAAAGCCTTATCCACATGAAACCAACCCCATTTCCACATCTCATTGAAAACATGTTGTGTTATGCACAACTCCAACAACTTATCCTTGCACAACATAACCTGCATGTTATGCACTTCACTTGTCTACAATAGCCTTTGGTCAACTTTGACCTATGTCTTCTTTGTCCTTCAATTGTTGACATCAATCAACTTTGCATGCCTATTGCATCTTCATCCAGTGGATGTCTAGTATGTCTCTATGTAACTTCATCAACTTAGCCATGCACACACACATGTTGACATCAATGATAACTTCAATGCCAATAGCCCCTTGATAGGCACAACTACATCAACCACCGAGTTACCCAACTTTGTCATGACCCAACTACAGAGGCCTTGGAGTCATCAATCTGTCAAGGTTGATTACTTTTCAAGAGAGGTGGTAATACTTTCATGCTCTACCTGCCTTTTGGTGAGTGTGTCAAACCACCCATCAAGGATACCTAGAATATCATCATAGGTACCGAGATTCAATATATGAAAATGATCATGCATTACAAAGTTATCTAATTGTGATTCTAGGTTTTCAATAATTGCACATGTTCTACTATTTTCTATTTTGGCAACTAAAGGTTGTATTGATTTAGATGCAATCTTTAGCTATTCTACAACCCTAGGAGAAATAAATTTATGAATACTTCGTGAATAAACAAGAAAAATAATGGGTTGACCATCTATAGAACCCCTAATTTCAATTGAAGAAGGTTGGTAATGTATGATACTTGTATCTACAGAATTGCATAAATCTTCATGTAGGAGAGAATAGAAGAATTGCTATCTCTATTTTGATGTTTTTGGGGTTCGCACATATGATCATGTTTATAGTAGTTATTGCCACATTTACCACAGTAAAGATGGATGTGAGGACATATCTTTGAAGATGATTTGTATCATAGGTCCAATATTGAATTCATGATGGTGTAGGTTCTACTTTGTTGGAAAGGAACGTATTGGTGGATCAACATTGAACTATATTATGATTGGAATAATGGATATCTTCTTTTAAAGTTTTCTTGTATGATTCCTCCCTATTTCTATTTTTTATTTTCCTTCTTTTTTTTTTGATTTGATGGTAAGTTTCAAAAAAAATAGCAATTTGTGGGACTTATCTATTAAAATTGGCTTTCTTCACTAAACTTGAGCTTGGTTTTCATACCTTAAACCCTTGATAAATATAACAACATGGATGTGTCCTTCAATGAGTGGTACAAACCTATTAAGTATTTCAAAGTTTTGTTTGTGTTCATTTACTATTTGAAGTTTCTATTTCAATTCAAAGAATTCATTCTTCTTTTCTTACAAAAAGCAATCAGAAAGCTATTTCTATTAGAATAATTTTTTAAATTATGAACATTTTGTTCTATTGGCTTGTAGTTTCAAAGATCAGAGAGTATCTTACCACCAATTTATTGCACTAATTTTCAACTGATAGGTGGTGATCCTTGTTCTAGCATAGCTATTGGTGTTTTGCACATCAAAATGTCTTTCTAGATTGGTCAACCACTGATTTTATTCATCTCCTATACTAGTATCTCCATTATATTCGGGTAACTTGATTTTACAAGAAAAACTATGTAATTATTGTTGTGTTAGTCTTCTTAACATGTTCCCCAAGGATTTTGATTTAGAATTGTTAGACATGCTTGATTTGGAAGTCACACTTTCTTTGGATGATTCTTGTCATTATTTACTTTTTGATCTATGCTTTTCCTTTCTTTTAATCTAATGTGGAGTTGACCAAGAACTTTTTATTGATTTTTGAAATTTCTCTCTTTTTGTTTGTTTCATTATATGGATTCTTACTTAAGTTGTTGGACTTGACTTGCTAATTCAATGACTTCATTTAACAACACACAATTGGTTCTCTCTAGGGCCTCGTAAGCTTTTTGGTTTCTTTTGGAACTCATTGTGATAGGTCAATTTGTTTACATGAAAGAATTAAATCAAAATCTAATTGTTAATCTATTTACATCAAAGAATTAAATCAAAATCTAATTTTTTCTCTAAAAAGGTGAAAGGAAAATAATCCACTAGTAAGACAAAGAAGAGAATAGAGTAAAAATTCCTTGTCTAATGTATCAAAATTTTGTTTTAAGACTTGTACAAATAGAGTTCCCTAAAATGATAAGTAGACTATCAATAAGACTCTTGTCTTGGTGTAAGAGACTTGAAGTTAAATACTTAAAATATTAAAAAATTATACTTCCCTTTCTTTTATTTCATCCACATATAAAAATATGTATGATTATAATTTATGAATGAGGAATATTTAACTTAAAATTTTAGCTTTATACACTTTTCTCCAAGCCTTAACTCTTGCAAAAGTTTCACAATAATGAGCCTTGCAACTATTTACTCAAATATTTGGACCAAGCTATTTTGATGATTACTACTCAGTACAGAAAAATAAAGAGCTCAATACAATATTTTTGACATCGGTATCAAAGAGCTATTTATAATGAAAAGATAGCTTCATGTATTTAGCTTTTTGGTGGCATTTAATATGACTTAAATTTCAATATTTTTAAGAATCGAATTAGATTTGCTTTAGGGATTCATGGTAAGAATAGATGCAAGGTTCCAAGAAAACATAGCCAATGATCAACTATCCTCGTGAGACAAAAATTTCCACACTAATGATGAAATTCTCAAAAACACTTTCAGAGGTAGAAAAAAAATTCATGAGCAAATCTCCAGGGATTTTGTAAAGGAGAAGTAGATTATGCCAATATTGAAGGATAGGCACCAATCTATACATATCAAAATTGTTTCGTTTGAAGAGAGTGAAAGATTGAAAATTTTACATTGGATAGAATTGGATAGAAAATACAATATCAATTTTTAGTGTACTTCATGTGCATAATGTGCTAGATAGATAATACAATACTGGTTCTTATTTATGCTATGAGAAATGAGAAACGTAAATTACAACGACAACAACAATGTGATGAGAAACAGAACATGTAGAAGTTCCATATAAGAAGTGTGTATCTCTGTATATATAATTATATATATATAATTTTATCTTGTATGAATGAAAATGTATGCAAGTTATATATATTCTTAAAAAATCAGTTTTATTATAAATTTTATTTCACATAAATAAAAATGCATGCAAGTTAAATTATATATACAAATATCTATTTCTAAAATAACTTCAATTATATATAAATATTACTTTCTAAACTAATTTAGGAAAAACAAAAATTATAGTTAAAATAAAGTTTTCTAATATTAAATAACTTGGAGACCCAACCTCTTTTTTAGCACAAGTCTATAGTTTAATAATTAAAAGGTCAATAGTTAACTCCTAAAATCTGTAGTCAATAATTAGGAAAAAGTTAAAAAACAGTTATTATAAATATTAGACAACAAAAACTCTCGAGCTCTTCTTTAAATTTTTAGTGACTTATGTGACAATGGTATGGAAACACTTGCACCACTTAGAAACCATTGTCAATGATAGAGAACCCCATTTTGGCCATTGAAATGGGAAATGACATTGCATTGTCACATTTTTGGTAACGTAGATTCTTACACAGACAATACAACACCAATTCATAAGGTTTTTTACTGCTAGATTATATGAAACAAATTCATCATTATCTCTCCTATAGCTAGAATTTCTTCTACAGTTGATGCATCAATAGAACTTCCTTTGTTTGTGTTTCTATAGTTTTTCTTATTGGTTTTTATTGTGGCACTTGTGGTTGAAATTATGCTACGTTGACACAGCAATCAATTATCTTTAATATAAATCAATACTTTTGTTGAAGTACTTTCCCAATACTAGCACACAAGTCACTCCTCACTTATAGCTCTTATATGCTAGCGCCTACTTGTCTTAGTCCATTTTTGCCTTGGAAGAATCTATGATGTTGATCACTATATGTTAGGGATTTTAAGATTGCATGTGCACCTTCATCCACCTCCACATTAATTGGCTCCTCTTATGATCTTGGTGTATCTTATGGTGCCTCACCTCTTCGATCATCATCATCTCTTATTATAGCCATTCAACATAATGGTTGTTTGATAATATAAGTTGGTGTGATAAAATCCACAACTAGCACTCATAAAAATTCATGTGTACTTTGCTTTGACCATCAACATTATTGAGAAATGTAATTGTTGTTAGCTATTAATCAATTTATAGATATTGGTTAAAATGACATGGGTAAATAATAGAATTTAGAATTGAATCTCAAACAAGAAGAAATTATAGACACCTAATGATGTTCAAGTGCTTCAGTCATATAACCTAATTCATCTAATCATTAACTCTAGATCTTGATTTCCTATAGTTCATCTAATAAGCATATCACCTAGCACGCACACGACAACACCTTATTACCTAATGGCTAATAATTTAACTATATAATTTATAAATCATTAATTTATCTCTTTTCATCTTCTTTAATTAAAACATTTTTAATTATTCAATAATAAATTGCATCAATTTGTCTTCGGACATGTAGTGTCGCGGTTAAAACACTTTGTTGGTGAAGCGGCCACCATGGTTCAAATCCCTGCTCGGCCTTTGTGCTCGCAAGGCCTTGTGCCATCGCTAGGCCATTGTGCTCGTGGATTTGAACAAGTGAAGTGTGGGGATGAGGTCCCCCATTTGTGGCCTTACTGGTTCATAGCTCCAGGTCAAAAGCGCTTACCCCTTATTTTAGTTCACAATAATTAAATAGTTTTGATTATTTAAATTGTTAATTATTCCTCCATAAATAAATAATTTAATTTATTTATTTTAATTTCTCCTCCTAAATTAATTATGTAAACAAAAAAATAATATTTAAATATTTATTTTCTTTAAAAATAATCAAAAATAATATTTTGTTTATTCTATTATGCACACGAATTTGTTATCCCCAATTTAGACATGTGGAAAAACTAGGGTAACCCCACAAATTTTTGGCCTATTTGTGGTTTAATTGATCTATGCACACACCTCAAGATGAATTTGTTATCTCACACATGATTGTCACTTTGTTTTCCCAGGTATCTTCCTTTTGAGTTCTAGGTGTTAATCGGGCCTATAAACCGAATTTGCACTATTCTGGGCTCAAGGTGCAAATTGGGTTCATGAACCCAATTTACACCTCCCTTTATGTTTTCCATTTTGTACTAAGTGAAAATCAGGTTTGTAAACCCAAAATGCACCTTGTCAATGATAAGTGCAAATAGGGTTTACAAACCCAACTTGCACCTATTAATGGCACTTGAGTGTTATTAATGCCATCATTTTCTACTTCAATTAGGAATCGCTTTACTTTGTTTTAAATCTTTTGAGCTTATATTTTAGACTACTATAGAAATTTTGTGGAGTGTGTTTCCTCTCTGAATTCATAGCATTCTCTCATTGTGGATAAGATTTATTCCATGTTGTATTTCTTATTTTTTCTTTTCTTAAATATGTTGCATCTTTGGTTCAATAGGGTTTAAAATCCCTAGTTATTTTTCCTAGTTATGATTTTTGGATTTCATATCAACTAAATGCATATGCTTTTTCCATTTTTCCTAATATGGATGGTGTATTTGAGTTGGTCAACCTGAACAACACCAATCTTTGGTGGTATTCGAGTTCATCAACCTGAATACACATCTTAATCTTCTCTCTATTGTGATGGTGTTTCATAATTGTGCACACATTTTTGGTGTTATTCGGGTTCATCAGCCCGAACGACACCATATTCTTGGTATTTCTCGGGTCAGTGAACCTAAGTAGCTCCCAAGCCCTTTGCATTTTACACCAATCTTTGGTGGATTTTGGGTTCACAAACCTGTACCCCACCTTATCACTCAAATAGTGTTTGGTGTAAGGAAGGCTTATAAGTCTACCCTACACTGTGAACCCAATCCTTGGTGTAAGGTAGACCTATAGGTCTGCCCTACACCATTTCAAGTATTTGTATTCCTTAGTGTATTGGGGGCTTATGAATCTACCTTGCACAAGTTTTGTTTACCCCTCTTTGGTGTATGGTAGACCAATAAGTCTGGCCTACATCAGTTTTGCCTTATGCACTTTATAAGTGTAGTTTGGACTTATGGGTCTAACCTACAACAATGACAAGTTTTTTTCCCTAGGTGCAGTTTACGTTCATAGGTCCAAACTACACCTAACCTTTTATTACCAAGTGTAGTTCATGTCTACAAACTCTAATTGTGCCTTTGAAACACTTTGTCATAAGTGTAATTCAAGCTTATGGACCTGAATTACACCAATTGCACAAACATGTAAGTAAGGTTCGTAGGCCTGACTTACACTTGTTCTACCATGATATAATGAGGGTTTTTGTAATCCTAATGTCACCAAATGTGGCACATGCGTGATCCTGTTTAGTTCAAAATGATCAAGATGGTTAATGATTTCTTTTCTCAAAGACTGATGATTTCTCTATGCCACAGTGTCATACTTATACAAATGACATAATTATCTCCAAGCAAAAAGACCATGAAGTTCAAAAAGCAAGATCTTCATTCGGTCTTCCCACCTTCGTCAATGTCTTCGAATATTGATATATAAGGGACACTGAAATAGGACATGTGGACCTTGCAGATTTTCTCAAGAGAATTGAGCAGCCACCTTTATACTATAAGATGGATCCCACCATCAACAGTGGTATTAATTTAGTTTCAGCATTCCCAATGTCAGCCCAAGATCCTGAATTTGTCATGGCAGCAACAAGTCATTTTGATCATGTTAGCAAGATCATGAAGGATACAAGAGAAAAAAAAAACCTAATCATACTTGATGAAGATTTATTTGACACTATCTTCAAGTGCCCAAGCATTGAGAAATATTCTAATATCACCATGTAGTCAACACGAGATTATTATGACAAGAATTTAGATCAGCGTAGGAAGAATATGAATGACAATTGGTTGAAGACCTCAAGACCTAAAATTGCTAGGTGGCCAAAAAACTTTTCTAGAAGTGATTTTATTAAAGAGGTGGATGACTTGATTACTCTCCTAAGTAGGGTGAAAGGCCTTCCTACCTCAAATACCTATTATGAATGGATGTATAGGTACATCCATGTCATTAGGCAAAATAAGGAGAAAATATTTTGGGACAAGCAAATAAGTGATGTCATATGTGAGCAACTCAGTAAGGTGCCAACTACTCTTAATTTCTACATGACATCTCTGGTATATACAACAACTTCTACGAGGCATTTCCCAGGTTTGTCTACTTTGGGATACAGAAGGCAAGTTGTTGTGTATGAGTACTATTCACCTTCGGTATTGAAGAATAGATTCAATCATTTTCAAAGAGTGAATGGTGCATTCTTTGGCTATCACATGTGCATGTTGAACAAAGATTTATACAACTAAAGAGTGTCAAATCATGCATGGGAAGTAGTGAAAAAATATGGATGTATGTTCCTGCAATTCTTTGCCTTCACCTATCTCAGGGTAGAATGTTTCAATGGTGAACCTTTTATACTCCCAAGGTATCCATTGGATAAAAAAATTTGATGGAATTGGCTCATCAGATGGTGGTAGTACATGAGGCACAGTCTAGATCACACAAGACATGTCTTAAGTTCTCTTTGAATATTGGTAGGTACTATATCAACTCAATATTCAAGGCCAGGGCAATGGAAGAAGAGATGAGGAGAGTAACTATGAAATTCTTCAAGGTGAAGAGAGAATTTGATTACAAAAGAATGAGGAACAAATTGAAAAAATCATATGTTCGTGTACACCGCATTGAAGGCATCTGGATTGATTGCAAGACAGAGCATGATATTAGGAATCTTGATTATTTTGGGCTCACAATAGACCAAATTCAATAATTTGATCTTGTAAACCAGATGATCTTGAAGAGGATAGTAATATTCTAGACCCTACCTATGTGGAAAATAAATTTTCATCAACACCCTTGCCACTCATTCAATGGTCACAAAAAGAGTCAACTTCCATTAGAGATAGATTCCAAACTATTCTTGTGAATTCTAATGTTTGGCTTTCAAACAAGGGAATCCAATTGAAACCTTTCTCTATTGGTTCTGATGATGATACAGTCGAACCTATTGGTAAGAGGTAAGAGATCAAAACAAAGAATAAACAAGACCTTGCCGCTCCTCAAAAAGCTCCAAATTTTAAATTCACAGATGGGGCTAATAAAGAGAAAGCTCTAGGAGAACCATTCGCTTCAAATGTTCAAGAGACAAAAAAGTGTAAAATACAAGATGAGCATTTGAATGTTGAACATCATAATCTAGAACCTATTGATGTAGACCATCTTGAAGGTGAGGAGGAGGATAATGAAGAGCGGGATGATGAATATGATGAAGATGGACTACCACAATCTTCCAAGACATCTTAGTCAAATGTCTCATGAGTCCCTACCCAAGCTATCTCTTTCTTTTTCCACCATAGTTCATGCTCCTATTTCTACCATTGAATTGGAACCTTTTGGATATACTATTTCATGTGTCACTCCTAGCACAATTCTTAATGTTTCTTCTACTAGTTCTAGAGAGTCTGCATTAGATACCCCACATGATAACATTGAGAATTTTTTCTCTACTTTCCCAAATTTATATGAAGTGTCGACAAACATGTTAGATAATTTTGATAAAATCATGATAGAGACTGACCCTAAACCCAATTATTCATCTTTCAAAAATCCTCCCATAATTGTTACCACGATAGAACCTATTATGAACTCCTTGAGAACAAACATATCCCTCTCAATATTTAGTCACGCGTATTGATGATGATTCCTCCTTGCCACCATGGTTGTTCTCAAATGCTCCTAAGAAGAAGAAACAAGTTATTTCTCTAGATGATTTTGATTTCAATCAACTGATCTCCACCAAGCCTAAGACTACCAAGAAATCCAAGAAAATATCAAGGGTAAAGGTGGATAAAGCTACAAACAAATATGTCAATATTTCTTGAGTGAAGTTTTTGGATGCAGGATATCCGGAAGGTTTAGGGAAAAGTGCATCTAATGTGTCAAAAATTAAAGTGAGCGAAAGATAAAAGGGTAATTTTACCTCTCATTTCTCACTATGCTTTCTAAAGAGAAGAAGAGAAGCGATCCCTACGAGGAGATTTTTGAAGCAATCATAGTGTGAAGGTGACTCTATGAAGAAACCCTAATCTAGTGAAGTAAGGTATTTATCCATAAAGTCTAAAAATTTGATATCTTTTCAATCGATACACCTTTGGTATTTGATATTACAGAAAGATCTCACCCAAAGTGCAAAAAGAATCCATTATAAATCCATAGAAGATGATCCTCTAAGCATTTTTTTATCTGTTTCACATGGTATTCTACATGTGGAAGATATTGGGGCATATATTCATGTGAATCTTGAAGAGTTGGGAAGATTCCAGTTGCTGAATCTGTATACTAACCACATTTTGGGAGAGGATTTCAAGATCAAGCCTGAATTTAATATCTTAAAGGAGAAGAAATTTACGCAAATCGTTAGGTTTTTAGTGTTCGATAAGAATGAGTGGGTTTGATATGTTCTGAGTTGAATTCATGATGAATTAATGTGGTTAAGCAAACCATTCAAAATCACTAAGGATGTAATTCAAACTATAATTGGATTAAGCTCATCTGGTGGTCTGCCTGCACTTCGATCTATGAAAAATCAAATGGTCACGAATGCAACTGGTTCTAAATTTGATAAAAGAGCTATGACTATAAATGATATCATTCAGTCAGATGTGAAATTTACTTCTATGGTTGTTGGATACAAAGTCTATCACTCTAGTAGAAAAAATTTGGTATCTATTACATCAATATATGTTGCATATTAGATGATTAAGGAAAACAAGGATTATGACCTATGTGAATTTCTCTAGAACCAGTTGATGAAGAATATCACTACAATCAAGAAGGATAAGAAGAATACATTCAACTATGGGACTCTAGTGTTATGCCTTTTTTTTTATTTCATGAATGAGATTCTTGATATTGGTAATATTTAATGGGCTAGTGAGAGACCAGTAGCAATCCAAATAAGAGATCTTTAAAAAAAAAATTGGAGACAGCAAGGCTCGAAGAGCTACACTTTGGGGATATTTCAAGAACTTTCAAAGCATGATACAGGCTAGGGAAAGGATCCCTAAATCTATAGTTGAAAAATATCAGGATACCATTTGCTTCATGGTTGAGATTGACCATTTTTTTATGGAGGCAATTGAACCCATAACTATATGGATCATGCCCATGGCGTATGAAGTTGAAGAACAAATCTTGGAGATGTATGCTTAGTACTTATTGAGTAAGTTGATGGACACCTCTAAGGAAATATTTGGAAAATATGCTAAGAATGATTTATAGCTTCATAGTCAATTTAAGAAATTAGAAATTGTGAAAAAGGTGAGGAAGGAGATAGAGGCATATGCAGAGAGTATTGGGATTATACTTGAGGTGGTATGGGAGGAAAGGAAGAGAAATATACTAGCTTCAAAGGAGCCTATTAAGGAGAAGGCTAGTCCAAAAGACTCCACCCCCAAGACAAGACAAACCAGGAGTTGTACACTCTCCTCTAGTTCTCAGAAGCCAACGAGCTCTCTAAAATCCAAAGCCAAATCATCTGATGGAGAAGGAAAAAGGAATAAGGGTAAGGGAACTAGAGTCTATGTTGTTGTTCCTTATGATGAGGAAATTGAATCTGATGAAGTTGTAAACAAAAGAAAGTCAAAGGGCACCAAAGCTTCTAAAGTATCTAAGGATGAGCCCTCTGGTAGTGAGAAAGTAAGCAAGAAGATGAAAATTGATTGTGATAGATCCAGTATGTCAATGGAAGAAGTGGATAAAGTTGTCACTATAAAAGGTAATCTTAAACCACTCTCTGAAATCTATGATAAATTTGATGAAGTTGATCAAAGAAACTTAGAAGAAGCCACTATAAAATACTTGAACAAATTCAATAGGGCTCTTATAAAGATTGTGTCAGAAATTCCTAAAATTCTTTATGATGTTTTAAAAATGAGGAGAAATAGTGCAAAAGAAGAAGATGATAGACTAAGGGAGTTTGTCCTGGTCAATATATGTCATATGATAGTTGTAGAGGAAATAGATAGAATCCTCAAGGAAGCCAAAAAGGACTTTAGGAGCAAAACAAGAATCAATAAACTTATGATTGGCAAATCAGAAGAAGTGATCAAAGATACATAAAAGATCTTAAGATCAGTTTTGCTCAAAATTCAATTTGAAGTTGTTCTAAATATAGCTCATGGTGATAATGTTAAGACACCTACTCTAGAAGCACTAGGAATGCAATCCTAAATTGAGAAAGTTGGAGTGGATGTCCCTTCTATTCTGGAAGAAGGAGATTTGAACAAAGAAGGTGATGAGTCATTGGTAGTGGATGCAATTGAGGATACTAAAAATACTCTAGGTCAATCAAAAAATGAATCTCTTATGGAGACTGAGTCATCTAAGGTTGATGCAGAGAAGGTAGCAGAAGTGAAGGAAGTTTAGGTCAATATACAACCTATTTTAGCAGCAAGAGACACTACAGGGGCAATGAAGGATCTTTTGGAAAAGGATAAGCAAGAAGTGTTTGATCTTAATATTGTCCAAGGTCCTATCAACTTTGCCTCTTTGTCTCCCATTCAAAAGATACAATTAGCTTCATTCTCTCAAGCCAAGGTGAGGGAAGATCTGCCTATGTATGTCAAGGAATGATTCCCCATCCAGCCAATTGAAGAGCCTTATCAACTAAGTAAGAACTCATTTTGAGTCTTTTGAGAAGTCTGTTGCAGTCAAGGTCCAAAATGAATTTCATGTAAATAGGTTAAGTAAACTGAAAGGGATCATTGCCAATGATAGAGTTTTGTTAGATAGATGTGTCAAAAGCATTCAAGATGCATTATCTGAAGATGGTAGTATCAACAAGTCTTGTTTTTCATTGTCTAAGCTTACTGAGGGTTTTGAGAAGAATATTAAGGAGCATGAGAAATAGTTGGAAGGCATCTCTCAGGCCTTTGATCCTTTGATTGTTTTAGTAGCTATTTAGGAAGCTCGAATCAATGCTCTACTTGATAAGACCAAAAGCTTAATGCATGACAAGGACAAAGTGGTGAGTAGCATTGGTGAGCTTCGAGGTCTAATTGGTCTGAAGATGGAGACAATGCTCAGTGTTTTGAAGGAAGCCCAAGATGCCATAGCCACAAATGACCCATCAGACCTTTAGGCAGAAGAGATGCATGCATTCTTATTTAGTGGTCAAATCTCAATTTTGGAGTGTCTCAAAAAGAGTTGGGATGGTAATTTGAGCTTACTGAAAAACATTTTTGGAGATGTATTTAAGTTTTTGTAAGTTGATAGAGTTTGTTTGTACATATGTAATAATTTTGTATAACTTTTGGTATGTAGAACCCTGTCTTTTCCATTGATGTCAAAGGGGGAGTCTAGGGCACTAAAAAATTGTTGGCATTGTGTTGTCATTGATGTCAAAACAGGTATGGGATGACTACCGGTAGATCGGATGTATGTGCAACACTACCATGGAGGAGTACAGGATGTGATATCTTGGATATCACCTTGTGTTGCAAGAACACCGGTAAAGTAAGGAAAGCATGTCAACTGGAAAGTGATGTGTTGACAAATGGGCAAGGTGTTTAAGTGGTTGTTTGTGATGAAGAGGTAGAATGTTAACTGAATCACATCAAAACTCGAAGAGAAGAATGAACCGGTATGCTGAGAGGTTGTAGAATAGCAGGACTCCCATCGGATGAAGATGTAGTCATCATGAGAAGAAATGAGTGACAATGAATGTGCTCACTACAGATCACATGTGCCTATTTGAAGAGATGTTGTATAAATAGGAAAGTCACATGAGTATATGGCAGAAAGCAGATGGTGTTATTCCACCAAGTAAGTGGAGCTTATCTCCTATTATGCATTAAGTGCATCATAGTTTGGAGAGAGAAGTGTGAAGTGCTTTGTCATCTTGACAAACTGGTAGAGGAATGAACAAGATTGATCAGGAAGAAAGGTAAGATCAAGCAAATGTAGTATAAAGTAGAAAGACCTGATTGAAGATGGAGTCTTGTGAAGGTTGATGACATGGTGTCATCAAGAGTGGTAACCGATGCGTAAGCCCATCAGTAATATGAGCAAGGTGCAGATGCAAATGAATCTCCACCTTGGGAAAATGAGCAAATGAGCTTGCTCAAGAAAGACATGTCTGACGACTGGTCAAAGTGTTCCACCCACAGTTCAGTAGAATGCAGACATGATGAGGTTACCAGTACAGTGTGTCATACTGGCAGGGTTAGCAAACTGGCATGAAAGAGGAACCGGTAGAGTGGCTGGTCGGTGATCCTATTTGGACCAACATGAAGTGCCAAGCTGGTTGTTGGTTGATATGAATACCACATGGAGTCAACGTGGTGAACATGCATTTGGATAAAGATGGAATGTACATCGACAAGGTTGTTGCAGGGTTGGTTGATTTTAATGAAAGGTCACACAAATCACAGGACATGTTGCAGAGCTATTGTAGGGGTTTGAGGCTCAAGGTCTGGAAGATAGCTACGAGTTAGCTAAGAGAGATTGAGAAGATTGAGGTGATGGAGGAAATAGCATGACAGATCTTTCGTGTTTGACCTAGAGATCATCTATTAGGGTAAAAAGAAAGTCACCGAAGATGAAAGGCGTGATCTAGGAGATGCATAAATGGTGGAGTCATGCAGATTGATAGTCTGAAAGATTGGATCAAACAAGATCTGATTGGATTTGGTTTGCCTCAAGGATGGTGAGGAAACCCTAACCGCCCAAATTTTGAATTGAGTTTTGGCAGAAAGTCTGGGGTATAAGTGTGAAGGCCAAATAGATTATTTATTGTTGTTGGATAGAAGATTATTGTGCTACTGTGAAGTGGGATACTTTTGCAAGTAAGGGCAAATCAGCCAAGTTCTCAATGAGCATCTGAGAGAAGTGAGTGAGGGAGAGGAAGAACCTAGTTGAAGTATTCAACCGGCTGGAGAGAAGAACCGGTAGTGTTCATACCGATCGAGTAGAAGTGAAGGAGGCTGCAGAGAAGGTAGATAGAGAATCGGCAGAGTGTTAGTACCGGTAAAGAGAAGAGTGGTAAGGAGGAGATTCGGTGAGAGCAAAACAAAAGAGAGATGAACTGGTAAGGCTTATCGACAAAGAAGCAGTAGGTGAAGAGCAGCAAGAGAAGTGAGTCGGTGTAGAAGAGAAAGTATCTCATCGACAAAGCAAGATATATGACAAGGTTGCAAGATTCACTTGTAACAAGACAAATAATTTTGTAATTAAAGATATCTTTGTGTTCACTGAGTTGTAGCTTAGTGCAGGGGTTGGTGCTCCTTGGGTTGGTGCCCTAAAGTCAGGGGTTGTAGCTCCTTGGGTTGGTGCCCTAAAGTCAGGGGTTGGTTCTCCTTGGGTTGGTGCCCTAAACTTTGTAATAATTTTTTCTTTGTGACACTGGATTGGAGTAGTAGACTCCAGCAGCATTGCTCACCAAGGTTTTTCCCATCTTGGGTTTTCCTCGTATATGTTAGTGTTATGAGATGTCCCTTGTGTGATTGCATTTGTGTTAGTCTCCCCACTAACTGGTAAGTCTTCATTGATATAGACCTATCAACTGATATGCTCACATAGGATTGCTAAAGGGAAAATATTTGAGAACCACTGATTCACCCCCTCCCCCTCTCAGTGGTGCATTGTGTCTAACAAAAATCTTATAATAACCTTAGGGGGAGTCTTTGGGAGTTTTGTAATTTTGAGTTTTTGAGTGTTGCAGTGTATGTTTATAATTGGTCTGACAGTCATTTTTTACTAAGTGTTGCCATCAATTCCAAAGGGGAAGATTGTTGGCAAAAGACACTACACAGGTCATCCAGTATTGTCATTGTTGGCAATCCAAGTTAGTTATCTCATCTGCAGTATGTGAGTTCATCATACCGAAAGTCAAAATGCAGATTAGTTCAAGTCCAGCAAACTAGAACAAAGTATCTGACAGAGTTTAGTATTTTGGATAGAATTTCATTTCAGGTTAATATCTTGTGTTGTAGATCTGATTGAAGTTTGATGCATGTCTAGATAGCCTTATCCCATAATTTTATCCTCCAGTGTTGAATTGACTGTAAGTTAGGTTCTCTGGTATATCAGTCTTCAGTTCAACAGTGTGCATCAGTAGTCTCATGTGGATAATCATTATGTCGATTATGTGGATTAGTTTTGGTGATTACTTTTGGGATCCATATATTTTGTTTGATGGTTATGGTAGCATGTGCATAATTGTTTTGGTCCACATTAGTATTTTGGTTTAGATTAAGCCGACAGTGTGTACACATTTCTTTATTTGTAAAGTGTTCTTTAAGCCGACATGTAACTAACCTAATTTCTTGTTGCAGATATATAAGGTCAATTGTTATGATCATTTTGGATATTGGCAGTTATGCGAGAGATGTTCATGATTGATTATGTGTAGTTGTACATGTGCAAGTTGAATATTTATCCTTCAGAATATTATAGACTGTGGAATAGAGCAGTATAAGGCAGAGTGTAAGAAATCAATGTATTGTGCTTAACTATAACTATACCCAAGCATTTTTATAAGTTTTTTAATAGTTCAAATTCTCTTGTGATCATTTGTAACTCATTTGTAAGGTAGTGAGCCTTCCTAGGGTTGTATCCCTTCTTTGGTTTGAGCACTAAACTCTATAGGCAGTGTGCTTGAATACATGTGCATTCCATTATAAACCTTTTATTTCAGTATTATTCATTTTGTGGGTCTCATCCCCATCATGGTTTTCCCCTTGACCAGGTTTTCTATGTATAAAATCTTTGTGTTATAGTATTGTGGTTGATTGTCTTGTGTTCTTGCATCTTTCTTTTGGTTCAATGTATTAATTGGGTAAAAGAAAAAGATAATAAAGTAAAAAATTGTAGAACATTGATCAACCCCCCCTCTCAGTGTTCCTTGATTCCAACACATTGCACTTCCTCACCCACCTATGTGAATCTTTGAATAAGGGTGGCCAATAATAGTCTGCCCTAATTATTTTCATGGTAGTGGTCCTTGCAGAAAAATGACCACCTGAGGGGACATCATGAAACTCTTCTAGCAATCTATTGACCCAGTCTTCTTTGATGCATCTCAGTAAGACTTCATTCAAGTTACCTTTGAACAAAACACCATCCACTAACACATAAGGAATAGACTGTAGGATAAAATGTCTTCTCTTAGTTTTTTTTAATTATAGGAGGGTAACTACCATTCCTTAGGAAGGCACTCATGTCATCAAACCAACTGGTTTGCCCACATTCATTGTTGGTTGATTGTTCCTCCTTCTGTAGCGCAAGGGAAACCTCTAGTTCCTTGTTAAGAAGATGAAACAAATTATTCATGCAGACCCTTGCCTCTTAAAAACTTGTTGATTTCTATATTAAGGTCATACTCCATGACCTTGGTGATCCATCCAACCCTATTTTCACTAATATCCTTGTTTAGGAGGAAATCCTTCACACTTGCATGAGGGACTAGAAGCTAAATCTGATTGTTAGAGAGCATATGTTTGAATTTCTTTAATGCTCTAACAACAATGATGACTTGCTTTTCCACATATCTATACTTCAGTTCATAATCTTGTAGGCCTTCACTAGAAAACTGCAATGGGATTCTCTAACCCCTCATCATTTAGTTGTGTTAACATATCTGAGATACTTGCTTCTCCTCCCAAAGTGTAGAGGATGGAATATTTTTTATAATTGAGATTTACCAGGGTGGGAGCATGAGAAATTACTTGTTTGATTTTTTCAAAACCGTCTTTCTTCAACATGGTTGTGAGAGGTTTAACCATAGCAGCCAAGTTTGGAATAAATCTCCTTACAAAGTTGATCCTACCAAGGAAAGTTTGTAAACCTTTTTTGTTACTTGGGAGGGGAATAGAAAAAATAACCTCCACCCTCTCTAGATCTATGGCCAAATCTTCCTTTGATACAATGTGTCCTAAAAATTTTCCCTGATCGGTGGAAAATACACATTTATTAGGATTTAAGGACATACCATACTCTCTACATTTTCTAAATACTTTCTCAAGGTGACCAAAATGATCAGTTGAATGCTTGGAGTACACAGTTATATCATCCAGGTATATCAGCACAAACTCTGCTAATACTCCTTTTAAGGCCATATCCATAGCCCTTTCAAAAGTGACACCTGCATTGGTTATTCCAAAAGGCATTTCACAATAGGCATAGGTGCCCCATTTAGTAGTAAATGCAGTCTTAAATTGGTATAATTCTTGAACTAAGATCTGATTATATCCTGAATATCCATCCAAGATTGAAAATCTCTGAGCCACATACTTTAACTAAGATTTGTTCCTTTAAAGTGGAAAATTGGATCCTAGTGACTCCCCACCTAGGAGAGAGAAAGGAAGTCACTAGGATGATTTACACTTGGGAGATACTTTACATTCAAAAGAGGGGCTTAAATCTGCTATATCAAAATCCAAGGGAAACAAAGATGTGAATTCTGAGTGGATTGCAAGTGGTTGAAGTGTGATTTACCCTCTTTTGTAAATGAGAAAGTTGACTTGTCGACTATGTGGAAAAGAGAGAGAAAATGAGTGAAATGGGGTGCTACCAGTTCAGGATCGTGCTATAACTTTGGATCTGAGATAATTAGATTGATGGAGATCTTCCCTGCAAATTTGGAGAAAAGTTGTCAGAACCGTGGCAGGAACGTACATAGTCTGCCACAAAATTCGCTAAATGAAAAGGGTTCTTCCATCTCTATGAATGAAGCCCAAACCTGCAATTAGAATTGTGCACCTAAAACCTACACACATAAAAGAGAAGAAAGGGGGGTTGTCAATAGGGGTGTTCCTCAGTCAAACCCTAGTTGAGGAATCAACCTAGAAAGAAAGTAATTGCAAATTGTTGAATGTAAACAATGGAGATGTATACCTTGTAGATTTGCAACTTGTTGATGACGATTTCTTTGCTTCTAGAATGTAACCACAAATGTTGTATGAAATGACATGTAACATAAAAAAACCCTAACACATACACATGCTTGCAAATGAATGTTGTAATGTTGCTCCAATGGATGAATGAAGAAGACTTGAATGCTTGAATGCTTGATGATGACCTTAAAATCTTGTATCTTCTCCTTATTCTCTCTATCTATATTTTTCATTTTTCATCTATCCATGAATGAGGGTATTGAATTCCCTTTTATACATTCTTCAAGAATTAAATTTCAACCATCAAAGGCCGACAAAGAGTAATAACAAACCTCAAAGACAAGAAATGCATAGGAGATCGGGCAGATTGAACATAGGACCACCCTAAGGGCTGAGGACAGGGCACCACATCCTTATCCTAGGGGGACAGGGGGCCCATGCCACTATCCTAGGTGGGACAAGGGCACCATGCCCCTATCTTGCCCTATTTTGGGGCCCAGACATGGTCTAGAGAAGACATTGGTCATGAAGGAGAAAGAGAGAAGGGTTGGTAATACAGAAATAGGTCTCAATTAATGAAGGAGATGTCATCGCCAAGGTGAGGACCCCAAATGTGTTTAAAATTGTAGGGGTCACAATTTTATGACACTACATTTATCCCCCACTTTAGCGGGAGTATGGCTTACACCACTGTTGTGAGTAAAGTAGAAAAAGAGAGAGATGAAGGAGATGAGAGGTGTGGAGCAAAACACACAAGGAGTATAAGACATCACTAATATTGAGGAACCAAAAAGCCCCAATATTAGGGTCTCAACTTACACCAACATATTCAAGAGAACACAAAACAAAGACAAAGTGAAAAGAGACACAAGACAAGAACAAGACATAAGAGGAAAAACTAACTAGCCAAAGAGATCTCGAGCTCAGATGTCTCAACAACTAATCAGGACACAAAGACCAATGCCATCACATAAACATGAGTGATCACATAAAAGAGAAAAGTTGACATCATCCATGAACTATCAATAGTAAAGCTATGATTTCATGAGAGGAAGAAGAGAGAGAACATGAATACACACTTTGGTGATCCACGAGAAGAAAGGCAAAGAAGAAAGAAACCATGGACGTCCTTCCCTTAAAACTAGGTGATACATGGAGAGAAGGACATGGAAAATCTCGCCCCTAGAGCTTGCCTAGGTGTTCCACATAAAGAGAGAGTGAGAACATCATTGGCTCCACTCAGCCTCATGCACGTGTGTGCAAGTGAGGTTTGAAGCACCTCATAGGATTCTATGCCCGAGTATGCTATAAACTGCATAGAATGTATAGTACAAGTGTTAATAAAAGTGTGATATCTCGCTCTAAGAGACCATACTCTGGCTCTGAGAATAATCACCCCACATAAGAGAAAAGTGGTGTCATCTCGCTCTAAGAGACCATGCTCCAGTTTCTAAAATGACCCACTGTACAAGAGAAAACTGATGACATGTTTCTCTAAGAGGTTTCCCTCTGGTTACAAGAATGGCCCACTATACAAGACAAGAAGAAATGAAGACATCTCGCTCTAAGAGACTGTTCTCTGGTTCTGAGAATGACCCACTATACAAAAACTGATGGCATCATGACCTAAGAGGTTTCCCTTTGGTTCCAATAATTTCCCACTGTTCAATGCATGAGAGAAGTATAGTACAAAGGAGCAGTGTGGGTGCCCCCCCTTAAGATGTCAACATAGTTTAATGTTGATATCTTAAGGAAAGAAGAACAAGGATACCTACCTTCATCACAAATAAGATATCCGCCATGCAACAATGTCATAAATCCAAGCAAGAGAGGGAATACTCTTCAAGCAAGGATAAGATAGTTGAAAAGAGATGTCTTATTGTAAGTGTAAAGGTGATCCTTGGAGGAGAAGAGATCTTTGTTCAAAAATACATCTATCCCCAAGACGAGTTGTATTAGACAAATATAACATCTTCTAGAACAAGAAAAGGAAAGAAAAAGAATGCAATCCTTCCTCCTATTTCTAGGTGAAAGTGTTTCTTGATGAGGGATGACTTGCATTTAGCCCCCAGAGGGATGGTTGGGTTTATCATAGATGTACATTACCAAGTGTAAAAGAGGTCGTAGTCAAGTATTGACACTTCTTGTATAAGAGATAATCCTTGAGAAAACAACAACAATTCCAAACAAGGAATGACATCAAATAATAAAACTCATACCATCCACTTAATAGGAAAACGTTTATCCCTAGAGAAAGAGAGAGAGAGAAGGATCATTGCCCCCCAAGC
This sequence comes from Cryptomeria japonica, assembly GCF_030272615.1. Taxonomy (NCBI): domain Eukaryota; kingdom Viridiplantae; phylum Streptophyta; class Pinopsida; order Cupressales; family Cupressaceae; genus Cryptomeria; species Cryptomeria japonica. Next base: position 347,677,795 of record NC_081413.1, read on the forward strand.
TAAGGGACAATGAGAAGATCTTACTCCATCTACTAGAGAGAGATTAACATAAGAAAATGTGCAATGAACTTACATGAATGCATGCAAGAAAAGACATTACTTAATGTAAAATACATGTCTCAAGAAGTGGTAATCTTAAAAAGGAAGAGAGAAAAAAGAATCTTATATTCCCCAAGGGAGATTAGTCATAATAGCATATCATTGTAAGAAATGATAATCACATATGAACAATACAACCCCTAAAGGAAATAATGATACAAGGGAAAGGAGCAAAAATCCTTGCCCCCCAAGTGAGGAGAACAAGGAGAAATATTACATATTTTCTGATGGTGATTAGTTTCAAGTGACATGTCGTCCAAGTGGAACAAAATCCTCTCAAGGAAAGGATACATGCTTCTCAAGAGATCATTCCCTTCTAAGGGGCATATCACACATGTGAATAATCAAAACCACAGAAGAGGTCAGATTTCCAAGAGAATAAGGTAAAGAGAAGAAGTGCAGTACTCATTAAAGATGCCCCTCTCCAAGCAAAGAGGAAAACCAAAGAACAATTATATGCTCACATAAGAATAACCCAATGCAAGAAAAGAGATCTAATAATGAATAATGCACAAAAATAGTGATAAATGTATAGAAAGAAGAAGGAAAATATACTTCATGTTGCTGCCCCAAAGTATGTTAAAGTAAAATACTACCACCACTAATGATAAAGAGCCCCCATGAAATGGACTAATTATGCCATAGGATGAAGAGCAACATGAAGGGAAAAGAAGTGCTAAGGCACAATGTTTTTACCAAGAAATATAGCTAGATCTTCTATGAGACAAATGTGTGCAAGATCATATTGTAGTTGAACAAACTTATTAAATGCATAACATTTTCCAATAGAATGTGAATATAAATCATGAAAAATTCAATATTCAATGCCTTTTACTTGCTTAAGATTTTTGTTTTTCTTTTGAGGAAAGGAACTATTCTTGTCATATTTCAACCTCCAATAGATTCTTCCAGCTAATCTGTTATGATGGTAAATATCATCTTCCCATGAAGAAGAGGGTTTGTTAGAGGAAGGAGTTTCATTATCCACAATTCTAATTTTTCCACTATCTATGCCATCTTGAATAGATTTTTGTAAATCAAGGCAAACATCAGCATTATGGTCATGAGTTTGATGAAATGAACAAAAAGGTCACTTTGAAGAAGCATTCTTGTGGGATCTCTTGATTTGTTGTTTTTGAAGGTAATCTTTAAAGTTTTGAAGTCTAAGGAATCTGTCCATAGAAAGAGGGGTACCACTTCCTAGGCCTCTTGTAGTAGTTTGTGTAGGAGGAATTATAGGGACATGAATTCCATGCTCAGATTTCCCAATTCCTTGTCCTTTAAAACCTTGTTTTGTAATTATATGAAAGCCACGACTAGAAGAATGTTGCAATTGACTAGATGGAGGAACAAGATCATGCACTTATTTGAAATCTGATGTGTAAAGAGGTAGAACGGGACTTGTAGATGGAGGAGTATCATGTGGAATGAGAATCTCTTTACATTTATCAAGCTTATCCTTTTTGGAAGATTGGGGAGGAATATATTCATCATCTAAAAGCTCACTTTTAGTGATTTCTATGTGAGGAGAAAGGTCCTTAATAAAATGCATGACATCATCCTCTCTACATAGACTTTGATGTTGAAGATAGGTCCTAGGAGAATAAGGAGGATCTAAAGATGTAAGAATGTTGATATTTTCATATTGCCCCCTTTGCTCAATGGTATGCGTAGAAGAAGAAGATTGATCCATACCTTCCAATTATTGCTCTCTTGTAGAAAGATCATTGGGTAAAGCATTAGATCTCATTTCTTTCACACAAGATACCCTAGGATAGGTACAAATATTATGATCTCTAGGTTTAGGATTTACAAAAGCTTTAAGGTTAGTAACATAGGAAATGCATGTTGTTAACAACATCGCCATAATGCAATAATAAATGATATATGAAAGCTTTGAGATCCAATAATTTGGAAATCCTAACAACACAATATGACCAAGTGCTATTAAGAAAGAGAAGAAACAAGAAATGGAAGAAACTCTTATCCGACACATGATAAATATATGCAAAAATTAATGTAATCACATGTGAAAGAGAAAGTAAATCTAATTTATTAATTGCCATTAAAAGTCTCTTAAGTGAAATCTGAATTTGCCGAAAAAGCAGATCTAACATTAGGACCATTTTATGAAATTAATTTTAAGATGTGAATTTGATGAAATTTGAATTTTTGTTTGACCTTAGAGAGTGTTAAAATTGATAAAGTACGCTGAATTTCTGGATCTGAGCAGAAAAACACAATCAATTCTGTCTCTCGAAATTTCGGGAAAAAAGTCGAGGACTGTGGTGGGAACGCACACAATCTGACCAACTTTTTTTGAAATTTTCAAAGATGATAGAGATTATGATTTTATTGCAGAATCTAAAAAAATAGACGATTTAGAGATGTCTAGATCAGTCTATCTTGCAGTTAAAGGTCAAAAATAGAAGAATCCTAAAAATTAAGGTTTTATGATTTAACCACTGAATTTTCAAAATAAAGAAATAGATTTGAATTACAATTATGAAATAGAAATCAGATCTGGAACAAGAAATTAAAATTTTACACCTCACAAGCTTAATTTTCTCAAAATGAAAAATTAGGGGTTTTATGCAATTAACCTCTAAAATTTGCAAATAGATCAAACTTGAAAATGAAAATTTGAAATTCAAATTGCAATTAATTAGATCTAAGAATGAGAAATTAGAATTAATGTGTAAGAGGTCGGATTCACCAAATGTAAAGTGGAAAATTGGATCCTAGTGACTCCCCACCTAGGAGAGAGAAAGGAAGCCACTAGGAAGGATTTTCACTTGGGAGGAACTTTACATTAAAAAGAGGGGATTGAATCCGCTAGATCCAAATCCACAGGAAATAAGGATGTAAATTCTGAGTAGATTGCAAGTGACTAAAGTGTGATTTACCCTCTTTTGTAAATGAGAAAGTTGACTTGTTGACTATGTGGAAAAGAGAGAGGAAATGAGTGAAATGAGGTGCTACCAGTTTGGGATCACGTTGTAACTTAGGATCTAAGATAATTAGACTGATGCAGATTTGACCTACAAATTTGGAGAAAAGTCATTGGGATCATAGCGGGAACGTACACGGTCCGCCACAAAATCTATGAAACAAAAAGGGTTCTTCCATCCCTGCAAATGAATCCCAAACCTACAATTACAGTTGTGCAACTGCAACCTACAAATAGAAAAGAGAAGAAAGGGGGGTTGTGGATAGGGGTTTGCCTCAGTCAAACCTTGATTGAGGAATCAACCTAGAAAGAACGTAATTGCAAATGCTTGAATATAAACAATGGAGATTTATACCTTGTAGATCTGCAACTTGTTGATGATGATTTCTTTGCTTCTTGAATGTAACCCCAAATTTTGTATGTGTTGACTCTAAATTTTACCTTGAAAGCAAACAACCTTATGGGAAATTCAGTGACAGGGGACCTATTGCACAAAACTCACTGAATAACCTCCGGATTTAAGAAGTCGGCTCTTCCTTGTGATTGGGGGAAAAGGGGAAGAAGAAAATTAAAACAAAATAATCTAAACTATTTAGGCGATGTGCCAGAACATTTTGGAAAAGCTTTAATAGCATATAAAACCTAGAAACATCTGGTTTTAAAGCTCATTCAACAATCTATATATCTAAACAGAACCACAATCAAGATACAACCAAGATTCCTTTTAACATAAAGAAACATGCATCATGCATCCACCAAATAACAAGTGCAAAACATAGTTTAATCAACGGAGTATTAGGCATATATCTCCAAAGTTATATCAAAATTATGAGAATGCACAGGAAACTATCATAGCATACTAAAAAACAGACACCACAAAGGCCATAGGCACAATTTGATTATCCTTTCCTCAGAAAACAATAACATCTAAAAGGTTTAATTCCTATCTAGAATACTTAATTGTCTCTTTTCATTAAGTTTTGAACCCCTAAAAAGGATAAAACCAAAGCATAAATAGAGCCCTAGGCTTAGCCAATAGTTCAAAGCATTAGCTGCCTTCCTACAATCGCTTCTAATCGGAAAAACTAACATGGCATCCTACAGGAACACACCCAACAAAACTGCCTCTGAGATTGTTACTTCTGCCTTATCGTGGCAATCTCCATACCTGCCCAAATAGAAAACTTTGATGTGAACGGCAGCCTGAGAGACAAGTCACCATGGAAGACACGTGGGAGCTTTGGGGACATCCGTAAAAGAACGTAGAAATAGAAATAGAACGGGCAGTGTGGAGGCACCATGTGTCCCTATCTTTTGCATGATGTAGGGTGGGGTCCAAAGAAATGCTCAGTCATCAAAACCTGAGCCACTTGGAAAATCTGCATTCCCCCTAACTTTAAATAGAAAAAGTGGGCCATTAGGAACAACATCGAGATGACATTTGCCATGCACATTTCTGTACGTTGAGCATAGCTGGAAAGTCAAAAAGAAAGGGTGCCACCCGATCAAAAATGTCGCCTACGGATTTAACCTTAAAATAATGTTAACAGTATGAAATGGCATGTAACATGACAAAATGCTAAGACACACACATGCTTGCAAATGAATGTAGTAATGTTGCTCCAACGGATGAATGAAGAAGACTTGAATGTTTGAATGATTGATGATGATCTTGAAATCTTGTATCTTCTCCTTATGCTCTCTATCAATCTTTTTTTGTTTTTTGTCTGTCAATGAATGAGGTTATTGAATTCCCTTTTATACATGCCTCAAGGATTAATTTTCAACCACTAAAGGCCGATAAAGAGGAATAGGAAACCCCGAAGATAAGAAATGCATAGGAGTTCAAGAAGACCAAACATAGGACCACCCTAAGGGGTGAGGATAGGGGTTCCACGCCCTTGTCCTAGGGGTATAGGGGCCCCACACCATTTTCCTAGGGGGGACAGGGGCACCACGCCCCTGTCCTGCCCTATTTTTGGGCCCAAACAGGGTCTAGAGCCAACACATGTCATGAAGGAGAAAGAGAGAAGGGTTGGAAATGCAGAAATAGGTCCCAGTTAAGGAAGGAGATGTCGTTGCCAAGGTGAGGACCCCAAATGTGGTTAAAATTGTAGGGGTCACAATTTTATGACACTACAGTTCCATGAAAGGATGGGGATAATGGTCCTTAAGGGAGGCTCTATTGATATCCCTAAAGTCTACACATAATCTAATTTTCCCTTTCTTCTTTCTAATAGGAACAAGATTAGCTACCCAAGAGGAATGTTTTATTTGAAAAATTATATTAAATTATATGAGCTTGCATAACTCCTTTCTCATTAAAGGTTCCACTTTGGGATTTATTGCTTTTTGCTTTTATCTGATAGGTCTTGCATTTGGCTCTATCTCTATGGTATGTTGGGCTAAACTAGGGTCAAACCCTTTCAGATTCTCATAAGTAAAAGAAAATACATCATTATATTCTTTACAAAGGCTGGTAAAGACTTCTTGGTCTATTTTGGAACATACCTTTAACAAGTTGAGAGCTTTTCTATCGACTACTCAGATTGGCTTGTAATCTCCTTTTCTTGCAACCAAATTCATATCCCTCCCTTTCACTTGATCATCTAAATTGAAGATCCCCTCCAAGGTGATTAATCCTTTGGGCATCTTATTTGAACTGAGTTGCATGATCTAATCTCCATATTGGATCTACAATAGGGATTGGTTCTTGTTTGAGAACTCTGCCTCCTCTTGTAATAAATTGACAATCTGTTGATCTGAATCAAAGACTTGTCAATTAACTTGATTATTAGGTACAATGGGCCTAACAAAAAGCTTGACTTGTTTCTCCGTCGTTCTTGCAACATGAGTTGGTATTCCATGTTGAGCACTTGCTACCGCTAGCCTATCATCATGCTTGTTTTGATTTCTAAGGACACTAGATATATTGAAGGCTTCAAATCCTTCTATTAGATACCAAACTCTATGCTTGTAAGATTTCAAAAGGTTGTTTTTGTTTATTCTTTGAGCTCTAACTTGATTTACAACCAACCCATTGTCTCCATGTGCTCTTAAGGATTTTATCCCTCTTCTTTATGCTATTTGGCAACCTAAGATCAATACTTCATACTCAGCCACATTGTTAGTATAGCTAAAATGAAGCCTAAATGAAAAATAATATTTCTCGTTGTTAGGAGAGATGAGTAACACATTGTTCCCTACACCATTCATTTTTCATGAGCCATCAAAAAATATGTCCCACAATTCATTAAAATCATTGCACTCTTTGGTGAGATTGGGAATAAAGGTGTCTTCCTCATGAATGCAATAAGTACCAAGACCTATATCAGTGACCTCATTGATTGGGTCAAATTGAAAATCATTATCCCACTCATCAAATAGGCAGTCGGGGACCTCCTCCACAAGATTAGCAAGCTATCTGACTAAACCATCCTCTTGTTCATCATGGAGAGTACAATTCATATTTATGGGGCTTAGAATATAAGGTTCAATATGGCTATTTGCAATGGGATATGTCTTGATGGTAGCCTTTGTACCATATCTTGTTCTAAATAGCATATGAGGCCAATCCAAAGATAGATATCCTCATATCTTGTTAGTAAACTCCCTTGATAAACAAATAGCAAAGAGAGCATGGAGGTGAATGACTGAGATATATTGTAAGACACTACAACACAGGCAAGCATGCAAGGTTAAACATAAATCCTTAAACACTCCACTGTCTGAATTGAAGTGCCATCAATCTGCACCACTCCCCTAGTCACAGGTTCATATTTAATACCTAGGCAAACAACCACCTCCTTGGGCGTGACTAAGTTGTTGACCCCTAAATCTATCATGCAATTATGAACTAAACTATCTCATATAATCAAAGAGAGATAGAAAGGAGGGGTCTTACTGGTATTTTTTTAACTTTTTGCCTCCACAGTTTGTACCAAACTTATTGGAGCAGATGAGTTGGAAAATTTTGTTTTCACTTCTACACCATTGATATCCTTCAAGGCCTCTTGGACCAAATCTCTTTGAGATGGAATAGAGATTGCATCCCACATGGAAATGTTGAGGTTAGCCTTCTTCATTTGTTCTACAATCTTGAAGGGGACCACATCTTTGGTAGGACCCTTAGTAGCAACAAGGCAAGTCTTTCCACCATTGGAACCATGGGTTTCTCCCCTTTTTTGTCATTCTGAGTCAAATTTTGATCCTTGTTTGGAGAAGTTATCTTGTATGGGGCCTTTGGAATTATAGTTTGTGTAGCAGACTATGAAACTTGGGTTGTTGTAGAAAATGCATCATCACATATATCCCTCTTCTTTAACCTAGTGTTGTTAGCCACAAGTTCACTGCTTAATTGATTAACACCACAAAAATCTACCTCCTACTAGTTCATAAGGGCAAAACATCCCTATGCATAGGTTGGTCAATCATAAAATTGTTGTCCTGAAGTAGTTGATTCACTTTGTGCTACTAAGGCCTGGGAGAGCTCTCTATTTTGGTAAGAAATTTGGTTGTGAGGATGATTGCATGGAATACACCATTCTTGCTCCAAAGCAAGATTGTTTTGCATTGGGACTATTGCCTTTGAGGTACTTGTATCCGCAAGGTTAAAACTACTCAAAGGCCTTTCATTACTCCATAGGTTCTAGCCTTGAAAGGTTGACCTATTCTGCTAATAATATTGATTTTGTGCTTGATAGGGATTGTTGATCTAAGGTAGCTATCTCTTTATTGAAACTAATTCATTTCCAATACCCTGCATCATGGTTGGCATCAAGGCCTTAGGCTTCAAAATCTTTATGAATGATGGAGTAGGTGCATGCATGAATTGTTGACTTGTAGATGCTATTAGGAGAGGTGCCAAAATAGGCTATTGTTTAGGAGCCTCTGGGAATAAGGGCATTGGGGGTCTAGGGGCTATCTTTCCTGCCTATATCAGATAATTTTCTACCCTTATGTGTCATATGCTCCCAGTAAGTTCTCTCCTCTCATTGATTGTATTATAGTAGCAATATCACTATTGAGATCCCTAAGGAAATACAAAAAGGCATGATTGGGAGATGGTTTTACTAGAGCAGGGATTATATCCCAAGTCTTCTAAAATCTATAATTGAAATTTCCCATGTATTCATGAGGCACTTTATTGATAGTATTCAACTACTCTACAAGAGATACATGGTCACTCTTGTCCTCAAAGTGTTTACATAATTTCTCCACCAACTCATCCCAATTATGGATGGAGTTAGAGAATAATACCCTATACCATTGTCGGTATTTTCCCTTGAATGATGATGCAAGGAGTTTAGCTACTACTTTGTCTTTTGTTACATCAAAAGCAGTGCAGATGCTAGCAACATCTTGGATATGTTCAACTAGGGTAACAAAGTTTTCACTAGTGAAAAAGAGTATAGCCTTTATGGAAGCTACTAGTATTTAATCCTTTTGGGATAAAATCAAAGTATTTCCATCATTAAATGTGACAAAGGTATGATATTTGGGGACAAGCATAGGAAGTAATGGCCTATTGATATGAATAGAAGGTTATTTTTACTATGATGGTCTTGTGAACATATGAGTGGAATGAGACGTAAGGGGTGTAGATGTAACTACTTTAGTACCCCTAACTAGAGATAGTGAAAGTCTACCCCCTCTTCTTCTAGAACTAGAATTTCAAAGCTCACAATATTTAAAAATACCTCTAGAAGATGCTATTGCTTGAGTTATTGGCATTAAATAGGCAATAGGTTATGAAAAAGACACTGGATCTGTCATTTGAGTTTCCAAGTGCTTGAATGGTACTTGCATCCAAATGCTAGAATCCTAAGAACAACATTAAAACTTTAGCATATAAGTTGAAAATGAGTCCCATTAGGTGTGTCAAAAAATGTTGTCTAAAAATTTTACACCATTGGTTAACCCTAATACTCAATAACCTTGTGAAACATGGAAGCAACCTTCAAGTGAGGGACCTTGTGCATGTGAGGTTGAGTCTCCAAAGAAGGTCAGCTTCCTTATCAATTAGGGTACGGTGCTAGACCAACCCAACACTTATAAAACCTATTCTAATGATTTGAGGGGAAAAGGGGAGAAGTAATGTTGAAAGGGAAATAAGAGGTGATGCACTTAGATTGAATATTTTTTTCCTTTTCTCTACCTATGACTACACAAAACATCAATGAAGTGACCCAAAGAATACACAAATTCTTATCCTTAATCAACCCTTAAAACATATATGAGATCAGGACTTATTGTAGGACTGGGGGGAACTGAAATGTTCACAGACAAATCTTATAAGCAGAGTTGATACAACATAAACCAAATAAAACCAATAAGGAAAAAATTCATAAAAAAGGCAAGGCAATTTTGCAGAAGGTAAATGAACCTGAAAGAGGTAAAAGGCTAACTTAATTGATGCAAAGGCAAGGTAAATTTACAGTTGCAAAAATCATAGAAATTTGTAAGAGAAAATAGGATAAGACCCTCAAAATAGGTTCCAAAAATGCCTGTATAGATTAGGCATAACTCAGATGGTACAATGGATTCATAAACCCTAACCAACTAGGGTTAGGTCACAAAAGGAGGAAGATCATATCTAAACAAATTGATCTAATGGTTGCATAACTTTAAGATCCTCATCAAACGAAGGAGTATCAATCTCTTAAATTAAGGGAGCTCCTGCATTGGGAGGGTGTCTAAATGTTCTCTGTCAAACACATAAGTCTTCAATCTGCAATAAATGAGCATGGGGCAGCCAAGGAAAATGTCTACAAAAGCATAGTGGAGTAATGGTAGTCATCCCTTGGCCCTTTAAAAGTGGTTAGAGTAGATCAAATTTAATTTGGTTAGCTGACGAGGTCAGAAACAAATTTTTGACCCATTGAATCGTCAACCACAATTGAGCACCTATTTGAATTAAAATTATCACCTCTGATTTAAATTCAGGTCACTAGAATCCTCCTTATCATTTGTGGATGGATGGCCAAGATCGAGCTACAAAGGTTGAGCCCATCAACTAAACAACTACATCACTAGTGGACTATTCCAATATCATAAGGGGCAAGTGACAGTTAGGTATAACCATTGTGACCCCACAATATCCATACTTGTCTTGTGGAGTGGTAGGGAAAGGACCTCCTCACTTCCCCTTTATCTCACGCCTCATTCATGCCCTTTTGAAATCCTTCACGGGGTGGCAGGGAAGCATGTGCCTTAAAAATGAGCTGGTCCCACCAGCCAAATGACTATCGCAGCATCGCAACTAAGGGTGGAACCTAGTTCTTGATCACTACAAAACAACGATAACAACCATCTTCCTCCCAACTACATCACTAATCGCCTTGTCATGCGAAAGTGGAAAATTTGCATTGTTCATGTCTATGGGGAAAGAGCGATAACCACCTATCAAGTGATAACAACTTATGAATCCCACCAGCATCACTCATCACATAGTCACGCAAAAGTGGAACAGTCACAGTAGGGAACAAAAGTAGAAAGTTCTTGATAGTGTGATAAGTGATAAAAAAGAACTCCCATCAGCCAATAGCGGGTGAAAGGGGTTGGTCCTGCCATGAAGAAGGAACCCTCTAGCCAATAAAATTTAAGTGAAAAGGCTGCCACAAATGATCAATGCTAAGAAAGAACAAGGCCTTAAGGAAGGTCAAAAAAATGACTAAGGTGAAAATCCCTTCAGTGTTTAGGGTTTTAGGCATTGTGGCAAACACACAAGATTTTAGACATTTAATGATTTTCTTAGATCAGTTATCTACATGGATAAAGTTGACACAAAAATGGTCAACAATATGATGAAGACAAAATCAAGAAGGATTTAAGCTCAAAGCATAGGTTGAGTAGCTCACTACTATGCTAATCGAGGTGACTAAGTCTTAAGAGGCCATTGAACCAATGACTTCATCACTGGATGAATAGGTTATGAAGAGAGCTAAGCAAGTAGCTTCACAAAGTAAAGCAGTGGGTGAATAGATGGATAGAATACTTATCCAAGGTACATGGCTCCTAAATTTAGTGATTACCTTAGTCAACAATGTTGATACTATTAATATTGAGGTAGATAACACCATAGAACTCTTTTCTCAAGAGTTGTAAACAAAGGAGAAGGATTTTGATGCATGGTTGAAACTTGAAAATTTTGATTATGATGATCTTGTGCCAAATGGTGTCAGTCCTTCTCAAGATATGCATGTTGAGTAGTGAGAGGAATTAGAGAATTAATTGAATACCCTAGAGTGGCTTATCAAAGACATAATAAAGGCTCAAAAGGAAAGTACAGATAAAAAGAAAGAGATTGTTGATAAAATATCATAAATTTCTTGCACTTTCCTTGATGAAAATAAAAAACTACTAGATGTGGATATGATCGTCAAGTAATTTAGTTTATTATTAGCTACTAAAATTGAGAGAGAGGACTTCTCTTTTTCCTCTATTGAAAAGTTGGTTAATCTTTAGTTCATTCTATATTTTTTGGATTCTTTTCTAAAGAAACATAAGAAATGTTGTGTTAATTTAGGAGATTATATTACATGGGTCAAGATCACTACCAATCATACTTAGGAACCCAATGAAGCTCTGATGAAAATTGTCCTACAAAAGTTTGAAGAATTCCAGAAATGATATCAATGTGAAGAAAATGATACTTGGTCATTTTTATGCTTTTCCAGTTTTATTTTGTAATTCCAATCAACACCTAAAGTGTCATTTCATATATGCTCTAGTACACATGTATGACTGCACATGTCCTAAGTCAAATAGGTCTCTACTTTTGACTCAGTCACAATTAGTTGTAACTTTTCCTATTTTTGTGCATCATCCCTCTTCTATATATATGAGGGATCTCATTGTAACAAGGATGTTTTTCCATCTTTTTGATAATATGCCAAAACTCTACCGAATTGAAAAACTATCTAAGAGTTTGAGCTTATGGTGTATTCAAGAAAGTTTAATCAAAGAAGAAAAGAAGTTGCATACAACCTTTGTCTTGGAACTACTTTAATGTGTGATGAAAGATTCTTATGTCATTCTTGTCTACTTTATTTTGATGGTATGATGAAAGAATAAGTATCTGGTAGATTACTGAGAGGGGGGGGGTGAATCAGTAAATAGAAAAACCAATACTAACTTTCCCAAACTCAATCTCAATCACAAAAAGTAAACTTATCAATGAAATACCACTGTCAAGATCAATACTCATAAGAAAACTGGTTGACTGTTACAGCGACTTAACAATAAATAGCATTCAACTTGTAAACATCCAAATGCTTTATTATATGTCAACATACTTCATTTCAAAATGCTTCCAGTTATCATGCCTTATCAAAAATAGTTAAGTAGTTAATCAAATCAACTATAAGATCATAACCACAAAAACATTCACCACATGACACAAGTAAATTTGACGTGGAAACCCAAATAGGTAAAAAACATAGTGAGATGGGACTCAGAAGATCATTAGGGTTTGATTTTGGAGAGGGAGCCTAAGAAACAGCTACCACATCCAAGGAAGGTAGCAAGCGTGCAAATTACCCAATCCTGACATGGGGAGGTCGTGATGATAAATAACAATAATGGGCTCATCGATTCTGGTAATTGGAATGAGTACAATCTAAATCCCTTAACGAGGATCCATTGGAGGGAAAGTCTAGTGCCATCAGTCGCGGTAATTCTAGCTCTAATAGCATATATTTAAGTTGTTGTAGTTAAAAAGCTCATAGTTGGACCTTGGGTCATCACAGTCGATCTGCCTACTTGGTGAACACTGGCCCTCACGTCCCTTCTCTCAGTGGCATGTTCTTGGCCTCAATTGGCTGGGTCACTGTTCTAGTGTTGTTACTTTAAAAAAATTAGAGTGCTCAAAGCAAGCCTACACTCTGAATACATTAGCATGGAATAACGCAATAGGAGTCTAGTCTTGTTTCGTTGGCCTTCGGGACCGGAGTAATAATTAATAGGGACTGTCAGGGGCATTCCCATTTCATTGTTAGAGGTAAAATTCTTAGATTTATGGAAGATGAACCATTGCAAAAGCATTTTCTAAGGATGCTTTCATTAATCAAGAACAAAAGTTGGGGGCTTTAAAAGACACTCAGATACTGTTCTAGTCTCAACCATAAATGATGTTGACCAAGGATCGGCGGATGTTGCTCTAAGGAATCCCCTAGCACCTTCTGAGAAATCAGAGTGTTTGGGTTCTGTGGGGAGTATGGTCGCAAGGCTAAAACTTAAAGGAATTGATGGAAGGGCACCACCAGGAGTGGAGCCTGCAACACTCAACATGGGGAAAATATCCAGGTCTAGACATAGTAAGGATTGACAAATTGAGAGCTCTTTCTTGATTCTATGGGTGGTGGTGCATGACCATTCTTAGTTGGTGGAGCGATTTGTCTGGTTAATTCCATTAATGAACGAGACCTCAGCCTGCTAACTAGCTACACTATGGCCTCCTAGGCCATGGAAGTTTGATGCAATAACAAACTGTGATGCCCTTAGATGTTCGAGGCCACACGCGCGCTACACTGATGCAACCAATGATTTTTTCTCCTTGGCTCGAAAGGTTCGGGAAATCTTGCCAAATTGCATCGTGATGGGGATAGACCATTGCAATTATTGATCTTCAATGAGGAATTCCTAGTAAGCACGAGTCATCAGCTCATGTTGACTACGTCCCTGCCCTTTATACACACCGCTCATCACTCCTACCGATTGAATGATCTGGTGAAGTGTTTGAATCGCGTCGACGATGGAAGTTCCTGTCACCGATGTCGCAATAAGTTTATTGAACCTTATCATTTAGAGGAAGGAGAAGTCGTAACAAGGTTACTGTAGCTAAACCTATGGTAGGATCATTGTCAGTTCTAGCCCATGAATCATGCAAGGGAGGAGGTGAGGGAGGCATGCCGAACTCACCTCCTTCCCAACCCTCACCCTTGATGATGTGTGGATGGTTGGGCCTCGCTGCATGGATCAGCCCCGAGTCCTACATCGTCATCTTGAGGTGATCGAATGTCATGGTCAGGTGCATGCACTTTTTGGGAGAGGCCGAGTCTTTATCCCGTCGAGGCTGAGTCTCTATTGTCTTTGCAAATTACAATTGTACACACTAAAACAATTACACCTCCACTATCATCATATTATTAATATTATTCTCCAATATCCATAATTATTTTACCATTTTTATATTCATTATCATCTATCAATTTTTTTATTATTCAAAAAATTAATTTCTTTTATTTTTTAAATCAAATTGTGCTAATTCCTCTCATTTATTCAAATCCCCAAATGAACCATATCTCATTATCCAACAAATATTCAAAAAAAAAATTGATTCCACTTAAGATTGTCACATTATCTATTAAATAAATAATAAAATCCTCAAATTCCATTTCATATAGCTAACTAATAAATCAAAATTCATTATCTCTACATGTAATCACGTAACTCTTTCATGCACTCAATCAATTCACCCATATATTCTCCATCCAATTAATTAACTCCTTTTTGTTGGATTTATTTGTTCAATCCCGCAATCCCATGAATCATTTGCAATAAAAACACTTGTCGCAAATGGAGATCAAGAAAAAAATTCTCAACGACCTAAGAATTGTATTGATGTAGAAAATATTTAATGATACAAATGTATACAATGAATCCTTATAGAAATGATAAAGAAACCCTACATGCAAACCCTAGATAAAGATTAAAAGAGAGCTTGAAAAATGTCCACGTCATAATGAATGAGACAAAATGTTCTAAATAAAGCTCAAATAATTAGTTAACTCCCTTTTGTTGGAGTTATTTGTTCAACCTCACACGCCCATGAATCATTTGCAAGAAAAACACTTGTCACAAAAGAAGATCGAGAAACAAATATTTTCTCAACAACCTGAGAATTGTATTGATGTGGAAAAGATTTAATGTTACAAATGTATACTGTGAATCCTTATAAAAACAATAAAGAAACACTAGAGAAATATTAAAAGAGAGCATGACAAGTGTACACATCATAATGAATGAGACGACATGTTCTAAATAAAGCTCAATCTAATAAAAGATAAAAATACTCCAAAGTTAGATAATTAATTACATGATTATCCCAACTACTCTAACAGACCCCTTAAGATTAATGTAGGAAAAATCCAAAACCCTAATTATATATCAATGGATGGATACTAACAAAAATCCTTGATCAGTTACCCATCGGAAAACCCCATGATGAAACTTGTTGGAATGTGCCTCCTTCAAGTTGGGATAAAATTAATTTTGATGGGGCAGTGAAGGGAAATCCAAGTCCTGTTGGGTGTGGGGGAGTGATTAGGGATTATAATGGCACTTGTATTTTGGCAGTAGGGCTCCCCTTGGGTAGCCAGTCAAACCACATTGTCGAAGCCATTGGCGCCTACCAGGCTCTCCTACTTGCTAAACAGACAAATTGTACTAAGGTGTGGATTGAAGAGGATTCTAAGAACATTATTCAGTGTCTCAAAAAATAAGTTAATCCCTTGTGGAATATTGCTAGTTGGATTGGCTTATCCCATAAAATAATTGACTCTCTCAAAATTTATCACATCTCCCACATATATAGGGAAGGTAATAAAGTTGCGGACTATTTCGCCAACTTTGGAGTTCAAGCTTATGATAAAATCATATGGCAAAAAGGGGACTAGCTGGATGATGAAGTGAGGGGGTTAATTAAGGCTAGATAGCCAAACTAGTAGAGAAGTTAATTTGCCATGATTGATTTTTCCATGAGTGTTTTTCAAGCTTGTTGTGTAATGAACACATCCTAGGCACCACACATTAATTTTCATTCTAGAGGCTTCTCTTCTCATGTATTTTGGGTGTGTTGGGAGTTCTTTATGCTCTCTTCTAGTTTGGGGTTGTTGAAGAATACTTCCTATTTAAATATATTGTGGATGTCGACACCAACAATGATAAGGACATCTCCTCGAGTCCTAACAAAAGAATGAGAGGAAACTTGAAGAGAAAGGCAGCGGGATCTCCTCCCGATTTCTAAAAGTTAAAGAAGATTGACAATACAATGATCGAGATTGAAATGGAGATGGCATAGTTAATGAATCCGTTGGACTAGTGTTGGTGCTCTGTTGCCTCTTTGTTGGGTTTGTTACTGCTAGTATTTTTGTTGTTTGGTTTCTGTTATTTTGGTATGTCTTTTTGTTTTCCCCCTCTCTGTTTGAGGCTTATTTTATATCTTATGGGGTAGTATGGTCTTTTGTGGTCTCTTTTTGGCTTAATATCTTGTTAATTGTTAAAGGGTTTTGGGTCCCTTCAAAACCTATTTTTACCTTAATCAAAAATAACAAGGCTTGATTAGTTACCCATGTAATCTCTCACAATTATAGAAAAAGGATAAAATCACATGGGAAAAAACTCCTCTCAAAAAGAGAGAAATTAAAATAATTACACTAGTGAAACAAGGATATAAGGACGACTAAATGTGACCCACCAAGGAGTATGTATATCACAATAGTCCAATTAATGTACTCCCCATAAAAGAGATTAAATGAAGATATAAATCCTCCCATGAAAAAGTATCTTATGCACAAATGATGAAAGTTTAAAGATAGACCACAATCTACTACCTACAAATAATGTTTCTTCCCTTAGGAAGAAACAAGCCCACTAGTTATATGAGAAGCCATTCTTATAAAGTGCAAATAAGAATCCAAATTCAAATAGTGGGTGCCTTTGAGAACTCAAATATTTCTATGTCCATGAAGGATGATGATGCCACAAAAAAATCAAGTACATGCCCGATTAATGTAGAAGGTGATAATTTAGGACTCTATAAAAAGTGATGTTGACCAAGCTCCATGGGTGAGGAAGATGGTTTGAAAACACTAATGAGGCTATCAAAAAAAGGATATGAATGTCCTTTAGATAATCCTCCAAATATAAAATTTGATACTCCATAATCAAGAATGATATTTCTACAAGACATTGAAATCCAAAGTATGTATGTTTAGAAGAATGATATTCCATTATTGTGAATCAATAAGGGCCATGCAAGTGTCAATGCCAAGGTCATCTTGGAGGAACTAAGACCAAACCTAAAGATCATCAAAACTAATGCAGGGGCATCCCACAGGACTTGAGACCAAACCTAAAGATGGAAGTGTGCAAAAATTTCTTGACCCTTTGCAGAACCTATGGAGCATGACACGTGATGGATATCAGGCCAAACAACATCCAGATGGATTTGCACCTATCTACAATTAGTTTGGATCTTCTTCAAGAACTTGGACTCGATGCATATGTTACACCAACAATTGAGCATAGGAGGTTTACATAGATCATTTATAGTGTTTAGACCCAATATTTAAGAACCTTAAGGCTCATGGGAGAAAGTCATCAAAAGATAGGGAGTAGGTAGGGAGAATTAGTTAGGGAAAGTAGATTTAGAAGACTTTTTAGTATTTTCTTAGTAATAATCCCATGGTGGCATGTGCACCAATGTGTGGGGCCAATGGACCGATTGTAACTAACATGTGAAAACTTGCAAACATGTAAGAATAATGTTATGATCAATAAAATTCATATATCTATTACAATATCATTTTCTATTGTGATTTTGTCTGTGGTTTGTCTACTATTAGGTCTCGAAGACAACTAAGAGGGGGGGTGAATCAGTTGTCTAATAAATTCAACCAAAATTAACTTAACCAAAACTTAAGGCTTAATACCAGTAAACCAAACTTTTAAGCCGGTAGACAGTCTTAACAGTAATTGCAGTACCGATAAAGATTAATGCATGAAACAGAAAGACAATAGCATTCACAACACATAACACAAATATTTGTACGTGGAAACCCTGTAAGGGGAAAAACCATGGTGGGAAGCCTTACCCACAATCAAATGATACTACTGTAGATAGTATGTGTGTACAATATGGATTATGCAATGCAGAAAGGCCAGTTGCCCAGAGCTCACTGCTCAATCACAAAATGAGAGTCACACTGACTACAGTTGGATGGTTAGATCCAATGATAATGTACTGCACAAAATAGCATCTTCATATGCTGGATTTAGTACCAGTTTAGTTCTCAGTATCTTCACAAAATCCTTCCTTCAACCTTCGAATGATTTATGCGTGTATAGCTCTGCTTATTTTCACATGTACCTTATTGCAATCCTTTTCGCATTCAACTCTTAATCTCACAAATGAGATCTTACATTTATACCATAAGCTAAGACCAATTTGAATAGGTCGGCTCACTAAAAGATATTACAATAAAATCAATTATAAATAAATCAATATCTGATGTATGATGTCAGCTCAATGCATTTACAATCATAATAAATCATCTCCATAACGTGTCGTGCTGATCTAGAATAGATATGCCTATCGGTGCATATCCTGGACCTATTTGTCGGTAACATCAAATATGCAAACTCAATTGTACCAATAATCAAATCACCAAAGCCAAAAGTCCAAACAATGTCTTCGACATAACCAAGTAATCTCTAGATGATAACAGATCATCCTCAGTGTTGGTGAACAATATAACCTGTCGGTGAACCAAATATCAATGACTGTGTATAAGTCTTTGACTTGGTGGTGAACATAACCAAAGATCTCCAAGTGTTGATAAGTGTTGGCAAGTGATGATAGGTGTTGACATCAATGACAAAACCATATCAACATATCCAAAATGCCAACAATCTCCCCCTTTGGCATTGATGGCAACACAAGATGGAAAAACCATCAAAGTGCCAAAACAGAAATGCCAAAAACCAAAAACCAACAATCTCCCAAAGAGATTATTAACCAGAAATCAAAATACATAATATCTTTCCCCCTAGGAATAATCTCTCCCCAAAAGAAAAAGATAATGTGTTTTTCCATATCAATCTCTCCCCCTTTGACATCAAATGTCAAAGCAATACAAAAACCAGTTTCAAATATAAAATACCAACTATTGGAACCCTAAAATTTGAAATTTTTAGAATTCCAAATTCCAAGACAAGGAGCAAGAAAAATTCTAAATATATATATACATATATATATTGAATAGGTACAAGTAATATATTTTATATTTGTTGCACAATATGAACCATAACATAAACACAATAATGGGCATAAAAAATGGAGTGTGAAGCACCAAAGGGGGTATTTACATCATTTAAAGACCATTTATCCATTATATACCCATAAAATAGCCTTAAAATACCTCTAATATGCCTAAACAACTTGTAAAGTGACAATTAAATACATAAACTAAGGCAATTTCGGGATTTGGAATTATTTTTATTTAAAAGGGGGGTGTCTTTTCACCCAAAGGGGTATGAAAACCATTCAAACACATATATATGTGTGATGTAAAATGTAAAGAGAGAAAAAAAATAGAGAATAGAGATAGAAGAGGTGGAGGCAATTTTGTACTTTTAAACTTTTTATCAAAAATAACCAGTTGCATTTTCTTTCTCATATGTGTTGAGAGTTAACATATTTTTAGAAGGCAGTTGCTTATGATATTATCTAAAAGTGGATAAGGTTATTCGTGTTCTTCCAGTAAAATTTTGTGTTTTATATTGTAGATTTGGATCAAAAAGATTTACTCGCGAATTGTAATTGTTCCTTGTATTTCTTCCTTGGATGGTCTCTTAAAAGTTAGGGTTAAATTCATTCAAGCAGTTTACAATATAAACATCAAAATAGAGCTCATAAGAAACAGTAACTGACAGACTTACCAAAAGGGGTGGGTTTAAAAATTGTCTCATAAGTTTACACAATAAGTCCTGAAAAAATATAAGACTCTGTAGCCCAAATAAGAGGAAAGGCACTGGTCATTTGTAAACAAACCCTTTAACCATACCAATTACCCTTTACTTTTAAGCATTAGGATTAGTAGAGTAGGTATAGTAGGTAATTTAGCCAAAGTGTAACATATATACTTTTACAAGATACATAGATCAATACACACATCTGAAATAAATCTGTTTAAGAAACTTATGCCATTCTGAGACTAGGAGATATCAGATTAAGACACTAAATCTGCTATAAAAAGCATTAGCTAAAGGAACAACTAGTGAGTAGGTATACCCGCCTAGGTCCTAGAGAGCCTAAAGTGAGAGAGTTAGTAACCAAATAGGTTCACTCTATAAGTTGGCCAAGTCAATTGGAGGGTTTGATCATAGGAGTTGGAATTTCCTTAGAACCTATCCAATCAATTGATTTGAGACCCAACACCAACTACTCCCCCTGAGAAGTAGCTCTCCTCATCAAAACCGGAATAAAAGATTTCTCTGATAATTCTGTCGGTTGATGACAAACATCAACTGTCTAAGTCTCTACAGGTGGAGGTAGGACTCTAAGTTGCTCTCTGAGATACTCAAATGTTTCCTTAGGAAAAGGCTTTGTAAAAATATCTGTAATCTACTCTTTAGTATTCACATAAACCAATTTCACTTCTTTTGCTTCAACATTCTCCTTTAGAAAATTGAATTCTATAGAAACATGATTAGTCTTAGAGTGAAATACCGGGTTCTTTGATATATCAATTACTACCATATTATCACAGTAAATAGTTATAGGTTCCTTGCATTTTACCTTTATGTCCTTCAACATTTGCTTGATCCATAATACCTGTGTACAGTTAGTTGTTGCTACAATATATTATGATTCTGTTGTTGATAGATTTGTACAACTTTGTTTCTTGCTCAACCATGAAATTAGTCTGCTGCCAAGAAAAAATGCTCCACTGGTGGTGCTTTTTCTATCATCCACATCTCCTACCCAGTTAGCATTTATGTATGCACATAAGTCAAAATTTTCATCTCTAGAATACCATAAACCAGGATTTGTAGTGCTTTGTAGGTACCGGAAAATCCTTTTCACTTTTGATTCATGATTTTCTTTAGGATTACTCTAAAATCTTGAAACAATACATACTGCATTCATAATATAAGGTCTTGTTTGTGTCAAATACTGTAAACCTCCTATCATAGACTTGTATCTAGTCAGATTAATAGGTGTTGATTCATCCTTCAAAGATAGTTTATCAGTTGTAGTCATAGGTGTGCATATCGATTTACAATTTTCCATGCCATATTTCTTTAGTAATTCCTTTAAGTACTTAGATTGACATAGGAATATACCTTTATCAGTTTGTGAAATATGCAATCCTAAAAAGAATTTTATCTCTCCAATCATAGACATTTCAAATTCTTGTTGCATTTTGTTAGAAAAGTCTTTACACAAACCATCTTCTCCTCCAAAGATTATATCATCAACAAAAACTTCAATTACCAAGATGTCATCATTATTCACTTTATAGTATAGATTGTTGTCAGCATTACCTTTAGTGTATCCAAGCTTCAAAAGATATTTGTCCAAACTAGCATACCAAGCTCTAGGAGCTTGTTTCAATCCATATAAATCTTTCCTTAACCTGCAAACCATGTCTTTGTTATATTTCAAATAAAATCCATCAAGTTGTTCAATATAAACTTCTTCAAGATCTCCATTCAGAAATGCACATTTAACATCCATTTGATATACTTTATAGTTCTTGTGTGCTGTAAAAGCCAATAAAAGTCTGACTACCTCAATTCTAGCTATCGGTACAAAGGTTTCATTGTAATCAATTCCTTCTTTCTCTGAATATCCCTTACACACTAATCTTGTTTTATTTCTGATTACCATACCATCTTCATTAAGTTTATTTCTAAAAAACACATTTAGTTCCAATTACATTTTTTTCTTTAGGCCGGGGAACTAATGACCAAGTGTTATTCCTTTCAATTTGTTCTAATTCATCTTCCATAGCTTTAATCCAATATTTATCTTCACATGCCTCATTAATTGATGTAGGTCCAATTTGAGAAATAAGACATACCTCTTCATTTGCCAATCTTCCTCTAGTCATAACTCCTTGAAATTTGTTTCCAATAATCTAATCTTCAAAATGATTCAGTCTTACATACCGGGGTGTTTTTACTTGTTGTTGTTCTTTAGTGACTGTTGAATCTCCAGATGATGCCGATGTAACGGGATCACCATTTTGTACTAGTGTATTCATAGTAGGTTCATTTGTGATTATCTCTATTGTCGGTTCAGAGTTTGTGTACCTTGAATTTCCTCTAAACTGTTCATTAATCTTTACATTTGCACTCTCAACAATTTTCTGCAATCTCTTGTTAAAACATCTATATGCCTTGCTCTTAGATGAATAACCAAGAAATATTCCTTCATCACTTCTAGGATCAAATTTGCCAATATACTCATCTCTTCTAATATAGCATTGACTTCCAAATATTCTAAAATATTTAAGAGTAGGAGTATTACCAAACCATAGTTCATGCGGGGTCTTACCGGTTTCACCTCTAATGTGAACTTTGTTGAATGTATAAACTATTGTATTGACTACTTCTCTCCAATATATATGAGGTATATTTGCTTCTGATATCATACTCCTGGCTGCATCCAAGATAGTTCTATTTTTTCTTTCCACAACTCCATTCTATTGAGGTGTATGAGGTGCTGATAACTATCTTATAATCCCATTCACTTCACAGAATGTATTAAATTCCTTAGATGTGAATTCACCTCCTTGATCTGATCTCAAACATTTGATTTTCTTGCCGGTTTCATTTTCTACCATCACCTTGAATAGTTTGAATTTCCCAAATGCTTCAATTTTTTCCCTGAGAAAAGTAACCCAACACATTCTAGAATAGTCATCAATGATTAGCATAAAATACCTATCTCCTTGTATACTTCTAGTTCTTGCTGGACCACATAAATTAGTATGAATTCAATCAAGAACATTGTTAGACTTCTTCAGAATACTCTTGAAAGTTGCTCTAACTTGCTTTCCAAATTGACATTCCTTACATACCGGATTGTGAGGTTTAACAATCTTAGGTAAATCTCTTACCGCCTTAGTAGTATTGATTTTCACAATGCAATCAAAATTTACATGACAAAGTCTCTTATGCCATAACCAACTTTCATCAATATGTGGAATCAAACATGCTTTCTCATTGTTGTTCAAATGAAAGATATTACCTCCGGTCTGATTACCGGTTGCAATTTCCAAACCAACATGTGTTTAAGATTATGCATTTACCATTCTTGAATTGTAATTGAAATCCTTTCTCAACTAATTAACCAACACTCAAAAGATTATGCTCCAAACCTTCAACATAGTAAATATTATCAGTATTGTGCTTACCATCAAAAGATATAGTGCCTTTTCCTTTGATCAAACAAGCTTTATCATCTCCCAATCTTACTAGACCTCCATTGTAATCCTGAAAGGTTAAGAATTTACTCTTACCACCAGTCATATGATGTGAACATCCTGAATCAATAATCCATTCATCCTTATCTTCAACTTTAGCTGTTAGGGCTTGCTCTACCGGTTGAACAGTAGGTGTTAGTTGATCTTCTATTATAGCAACAAAATCCCATCCATTATATGTCAGACCCTCATCAAAATCATCAGTAACTCCTTCATCAGCATAATAACAAGATTTGTCTCTATTCTTAAACTTGTATTTCCGATAGTCAAGGTTAGGCTTATATGTTCTTTTAGCTTCTTCTCTTAATCTTGCATGTCTATCAAGACATCTAGAAGCCATATGACCAATCTTATTACAGTTAAAACATTTAAATGGTGCTTTACCTTCATACCTACTTCCAATTGGACCTTTAGGCATTTTCCTTGCAAATAGTGCTTCAAGTTCTTCATTTTCTCTCCTTCTTTCTTCAAGTTCTCTTGCATAAAAGGCTTTCCAATCTGACTTATTAGATAATGATGATGATGTTGCAGACGATGATGATGCCTTGAAAGATAGATCTGTCTTGATAGTCGTAACAGGACCAAATTCCTCAAGCTCAAAAGCTGAAAGTTTTCCAACCAAAGTGTCTCTAGATATTGATGCATTAGGCATTCTTCTCAATTCATTTATAGTAGTAACTTTCATTTTATATGCCGGTGGCAAATCTCTTAAAACTTTAGAAACAATCTCATCTTCACTTAAGGTTCCTCCACAACATTCTATACCCAAAACAATTTCATTTACTCTTTCCATAAAAGCATAATTCTTTCTTCTTCTTCCATTTTCACACTTTCATACTTGACTCGAAAGCATTCAAGTTTTGCAATTTTGACTGTGGAATATCTTTCATTCAATGTTTCTAGTTTGTCCCAAATAGCTTTAGCAGTAGATCAATCTGATAATCCCATGACTTGTTAATCTGATAATGCGCTCAAAAGTGCTTTTCTTGCTTTGCAATCATTTTCCTCATCTTTAGCCAAGTTAGGTGGATTAGGTTGACCTTGAGTAGGAGAAGTATAGCCATTCTTTGTAACATCCCATGTGTCTTTTCCAATGCAATTCAAATGTGTCTTCATCCTGATCTTCCATATGCCATAGTTAGTTCCATCAAGTTTCAGACTGTCCTTTTTGAAATAGTTAGAAGACATTGGATCTCCTCAAGCTATTAAACTTTTGCAAAAAGAGGACTAGGCTCTGATACCAATTGTTAGGTCCCAGAGACAACTGAGGGGGGGGGGGGGTGTGAATTAGTTGTCCAATAAATTCAACCAAAATTAACTTAACCAAAACTTAATGCTTAATACCGATAAACCAAACTTTTATGCTGGTAGATAGTCTTAACAGTTAATTGCAATACCGGTAAAGATTAATACATGAAACAGAAAGACAATAACATCCACAACACATAACACAAATATTTGTACGTGGAAACCCTATAAGGAGAAAAACCATAGTGGGAAGCCTTACCTATAATCAAATGATACTACTGCAGATACTATGTGTGTACAATATGGATTTTGCACATGCAGAAAGGCCAGATGCCTAGAGCTCACTGCTCAATCACAAAATGAGAGTCACACTGACTACAATTGGATGGTTAGATCCAATGATAATGTACTACACAAAATAGCTTTTCATATGCTGGATTCAGTACCGGTTTAGTTCTAATTTCCTTCACAAAATCCTTCCTTCAACCTTCAAATAATTTATGCGTGTATAGCTCTGCTTATTTTCACATATACCTTATTGCAATCCTTTTCGCATTCACCTCTTAATCTCACAAATGAGATCTTACATTTATACCATAACCTAAGACTAATTTGAATAGGTCGGCTCACTAAAATATATTACAATAAAATCAATTACAAATAAATCAATATCCGATGCATGATGTCGGCTCAATGCATTTACAATAATAATAAATCATCTTCATAACGTGTCGTGCTGATCTGGAATACATATGCCTATCGGTGCATATCCTGGACCTATTTGCTGGTAACAATGAATATGCAAACTTGATTGTACCAACAATCAAATCACCAAATCCAAGTGTCCAAACAATCTCTTCGACATAACCAAGTAATCTCCATATGATAATAGATCATCCTCAGTGCCGGTGAATAATACAACCTGTCAGTGAACCAAATACCGGTGACTATGTATGTCTTTGACCTGCCGGTGAAAATAACCAAAGATCTCCAAGTACTGATAAGTGTTGACAAGTGATGATAGGTATTGACATCAATGACAAAACCATATCAACATATCCAAAATGCCAACATCTACAAGGCTAAATAGTCCATTTCCAACCATCCAACCTTGACTACATCAAGTGGTATCAGAGCGAGATTTGAGTCATGTGGAGGTGTGTGTTTTGGAAGACCTTTGGTGTAGATAGATCATCAACTAGATGTAGGTTTCATGTGTTGTCAATTAATCATTGAAGTGAGGCAATTGCAACCATGAATCAAATTGTTGAATTGACGTACTCATGTTGCAAATATGTTTGTGTTGTCATTGATGTCGAACTTGTTTGGTGTCACTTGTGATTGATGTCAAACTTGTTTGGTATTATGGATTTGTTTCCTTTATAATTCACACCATTTATGGATATAGTATTGTCATCAATAAGGTTTTGAATCTTATACCTAAACTTATAACACTTTTTGGTTTCATGACCCACTTGATGATGGTATTGGAAAAAGGATTTGTGATCAAAGGAAGGTGTTAGAGGCTTAGAGGTATCTATAGGCTTGATTGGAGTAAATTGCAACACATTAGAATTAATCAACCTTAACATAATAATATTTAATTATTTAGAAAGAGGACTTAATTCTTTCCTAAAATATTTTGATAAAGGGGCCACACGTACTGTTGTGGCTACAACTTGTGTATTGATGTTGTTGGAAGAGTTATCATTTATATTGATGAAACCTTTTTTGTGTTTGTTTAATTTTGCAAACAATTATTGAATGCTTGCATTCTTATAAACTAGAGTCATTGAAGAAAATGATTCAAATTGGCTAACTTGAAGCTGATAGTTATGAAGAACTGCACACAACTACGTGAAAGATGAAAACTAGAAAAAAAAAACTTATCTCTATCATTATTAGGCATAGGATGAGAAATTTGTGAGTGCAAATTTTTATATCTACCAATATAATTGGTCATTTTTTTTCACTACTCGCTTACAATGAATCAAATCAATCAAAGTAATTTTAGAACCAATAATAATTTTAAATTTATTGAATGAATGAATTAATAAATTTTTAGTAAATTGTTGAATGAATGAATTAGTAAATTGGTGAAAATAGGTGATGGAATAAGGAGGAAAAGAGCTATACCATTGCAAATCTTTATCTGTAAAGGTTCGAGTAAATATTTTTATCATGAGTTTTTGATCATGAGAGAAACCACTACACAAGGTTTGAAATGTCTTAACATGAGTCAAGGGGTCACCATTTCCATTGTATAACTATAATTAAGGTATCCCCACCTTGTTAAGAGCAACTAAACTTACAAACTCATTGGATAGTGGGATTTCTACATCATATGTGGGAACACTAAAATTTGATTGAGTTAAATAAGCCAATTATTGTTGTAAGGATGAATAAAATTGTTCTAAATTATTGATAGTGGCTTCAATGGATTAATTGGTATTGAACACATTGGATTGTGATGGAGGATTAATGTTGTTATAGGTATTTGGAGGTTGAGAATAAGGAGGGGGGAAATTATGATAGGTTGGTATAGGAGACGGTTAGGAAACAAATGGAAGACTCACCAAAGTAGGTATGTAAGAGTATTGATTAATAGGATTTCCCCCATGACTAACATGTGTAGGATTACCATTTTGTGTAGAGGTAGTCTTGATAGAAGATGTATATGTAGGCACACTAGGTAAGGATGTAGGCATAGGAATAGAATGCTCAACTTGACTAGTGGTATGATAATAACCAAGAAATTTGATATAACTTTGAATAGACATTATATTGGTATCAAAAATATGGGAAATTCCATGAAACACTTTCATACCATGTACATAATTTTGAATAATTCTCCTCATTTCCTCAATGACAGAGATTGCCTAACTATTTGAGTATTACTAACTTATATAATTTGGATATCATCCAAATTTTGGTAAACATTTCCCAATTGATCAATTGCTAATTGAATAGGAAACTCGTCATCATTATGAGAATTATGAGGTGAACAAGTCTCCATGATGTTAGGTATGTCATGTGTGGGATTAGAGGATTGACCAATACTCAAATGGAATAGGTTAGTAAAATCAAGCCCCATATCCTTGGTATTTAAACTTCAGGAAGCCCTAGGTCTATAACTTCTTCTTACTGGAATATTGGATGTAGAACTAAGGGTAACAAAAACTCATGCACAAAGAAGGAGATATTGAATGCAATGTAAGTTATGTATATGACTAAACAATACAATTTCTTTTGAAAATGATTGAATAACCAATTAGATACTCTAATGAAATGAGAGATGTGATCCTAAGTGCTTCTAAATCTAAAAATAACAAGTCATAACAATCATATTTGAGCATACAAATCAGAAACTATGAGACCTACAAATAAATTTTATCAAAATAAATTAGGGTTTTCATAAATTATAACCTCTATTTTTTATGAAATTTAAGTGCCTATATGATATATGAGTGCAAATTTGATTAATTAAATACATAAAAATCAAATCTAATAATAAGAAATTAGCATTAATGTAAGTATGATGTCAAGTTAACCAAAATGTACGGTGGTGAAATGAGCACCTCACAAATTAGATTAGTAAAGACACTAATTTCATGGGACCATCTTATATTAAACGGGATTGAATTTTTTGATCCAACCCTAAAAGGACTGAATATAGATTAGATTAATCATCCTTGTTTGAGTTGAAATTGTATATGAGTTAGGGTTGAGTTGTAATACTAGATCTAGGGAAAACAATGAGAATTCAACATTAAATAAAATTAACAGTAAGTTCAAGATGTCATGTAGAGCTATAAAGTTGAATTTGATGATGGTAAATAGATCAAAACCTATGACAAAAAAATTGGGCTTAATTGTTGGGACAAGGAGTTGTGGGGCAACCCAATCCTCCAAATGTTGGATGTAGACAAACTAAATATTTTCTAGATCAAGATGAAGCACAAAATCTCTTGTCATAAGCTCATCGAAAATTCCCAAGACTAGGTAGTGTGGGGTGACTGCGTCCTCCTTTTTTGTGCTTTCAAAAGCTGGATTTGAGTGCCATTGTCAGCTCCACTAAATTCCTCACTTGTGGCTCTTGAATCAATTTTGTGCACACAAAATAACTAATTGTTTGTTGATGGGTGTTTATGTAGGTAAACCCCGGTTTAAGAATTAACCTGTAAATTGAAATAATAATTGAACTTGGAAATGTAATTGAATTGAAGTAGAATTATTTCCTTTTGAGGGAAAGTCTAGATTTAAAAATTCTTGAAATTAGACTTGATTCCTCTATGAAGCTTGCTTGAATCCTCATACAGGGGTTTAGGATGTCATGTAAAATATCTTCAAAGAATGTTCGTCAATATTAAATTCTTGAACTTGATTTGACCTCTCCTTCAATGCTTGATGAATGCTTGATTGCTTTCTCACAAACATGTAATTGTGTGTGATCAAAATTTTCCAAACCAATTCTCGTGATGTGTCCACAAAGTGTAACATTGAGTGGAATGCATTCCCCCCCATTAAACTTATAGCATACACCTTACCGAGAGAAATAGCTCTAAGATAGAATACATGAATCCAAAAAACAAGCACACTTCCACAATGCTATGCCCCCAAGAATGCACAAATCAAAGGGAAATGGTCACAAAAAATATAGGAAAAATCACATAAGGGATCCACTAGTTGGGGTTGTGTACTTTTGATAAATAATGTATATCAATAATAGTTAAATTGAATTGACCGCATCTCCTAAAGGTAGTGTAACTACAAACACAAATGAAAGAAGATAACATAAGATGAACAAAGATTAAAAAACAAAATTGGATCAACATGGAAGAGACTAAAAAGAGACCTAAACACTTTGCATTCTCCCCAAGTAGACAATACAATTTAGCATATTTACTAACAATAGAAAATGTATAACATAGCATTGATACAACATATAGAAGAATGTCACAGATGATTCAACCTCCTTATTACCTTACACTAGTAGAGTAACAAGGGTCATCTAAAGAGAATTCTAACAACACTTAAAGACATAACAAGCAATACATCAATGGGGAAGCACATTATGTACAAGCAAACACACATAGGTATCTATGAGACAAATGAAACTAGTCAAGTAAATCCTCCACCTCCCAATCTTGCTTATTATCACTTAGAGTATGGACAAGATGTAAGAGGAGCAATAATGAGAATGGTAGATGGAGCTACTACAAGTTCTAAACAAGGACCATGCTCTAATGATGTGTCACTTTTTTTGTCACTAGGAGCTAGGGTTAAAACTTTTGTAAAATGTGAAGATAACTCATGATTAATTTCAACAAGCTCATGCATATCATCAGAATCATGAGAATCAACATTGTTAGCATCAATAACTTTTTTAACATCATCCAAATTAATCACTATAGGATCTTTAACACGAAAAGGAATTGAACCATCATTTTTATTAAATATTTTTAACTTTGGTGATTATAGTTGAACTTCCTCCCTAGGGTTAGGTTAATCTTGGACAGGTGGGACTAAGGCAATATTTGGCATATTCAGGGAGGAATTGGTTTGGGAAGCAATTTCACAAGCCTTGGTACAATTTTTTTTCGTTGGTGTTCTCTCGCACTATGATTTCCTTTAGTTTTAATCAAGACTTGTGAAGGTTCAAGATCAATCAATATAGTCTTATTTCCTTATCTTTTAAGAGGAGGAATGGAAGGAACCTCACTAGGTTGAGATATGTAAGATGTTGGACATTTTCCTTTATAAGATGTAGGGGGTGGGACCACAACATATATAGGAGGAATAGAAGGAGCAAGAAGAAGTTCGGGTCTAGGATGAGGAGGAGGAATATTCATAGGTTAAGGATTCTTATGTTTACTTAAGGAGAATATCATATCAATTTTCCATTTTTTATAAAAAATAGCATCATCTTGAGGTTGTAAAATTTTAGGTTGTGTAGCCCAAAAAAAATTGAGGTAGGTGAAATTAGGTTTCGCCAATTAAGATAGTAAAACCACCAATTTCACAAGATCAACCTTGTGTTTAAAAGAGGGATTGAAAAACTAATAGATCTAGCCATGATTCAATTAGACGAGAGGGTTGAGCTACTAATTGGATTTGCCTATTTGTTATTTCCCCTTTTATAGAGACAAAATTGGCTTTGAATTGTAAATTTATAGGGTAAAACAATAGAGAATTGGAGCAAAACAGTAATAATAGAATGTTCTAGACTTCACACAAAGCCACAAACAAAGATTTGAAAGGGGAAAATGAAATAGAACTTGTAGCTAAAAATTTGTGTCGAATTGTCAAGACCAAGAGGGTAGGGTGACCTGATCCTGCAACTTTCGAGCAGGCAAGCAAGATTTTTTTGGATCAGAGAGATGCACAAGATTGACTATTAGAAGATCGGGCAAAATTCTCGAGACTCTCGAGACTAGGATGGTGGGGCTACTTGGTGCTCCAATTTTCACACCTGTAAAAGCTAAACTTGTTCATCATCATTTGTTTTGTCAAAATATTTGATCATAGCATCTAAACCAATTTCCTACACAGAGATTAAAAAAATGGTTATAGATAGGGGTTTTCCTTGATTGAAACCATATTTTATGAATTAACCCTCAAATTAAAATAATAATTGAAATGGAAATAGAACTGCATTGTAGCAGAATACTTTCCTTTCTAGGGAAATACTAGACCTAAATTTGAATGCTTGCAATTGAATTTGATACCTTGATGAATCTTGCTTGAATCCTCATACCAAGGGTTTAGGATGTCATGTAGAATGTCTTGATGGAAGGTTGATCATGGATTCCATCATGAATGCTTGAACTTGATTTGACATCTCCTTCAATACTTGACAATTGCTTGCTTGAATTGAATTTTATAGAGTGTAATTGAGAAAGATAGATCCATCCATATTAGACTTCAAATGAGAGGGTTAGGCCTCCTTTTATACTTAATCATCCAAAAATTATTTAAATTTTTGGAGCTTGATGACACTGGACATGAATTCCCACTCAATTGAAGTGATCATTAATGGGACCAAATTTGGGTTTTGATTAGGAGGACCAAGGTGGTCGGGGTGCCCTTGTCTTGAGCTAAGACTAGGGCATCCTGAATGCCCTGGTCCTATTAATCAGGACTCAAATTTGAATACAGTTCAAAAAGGGAGTTGAAAATGCAAGTTTTTGGGAGGTGTGAGAAAAATCAAAGTAGGCATTAGGCACTAAAAGATAGAACACCAAGGTGTGGTCTAGGTGAGGACAAAATTGTATGCAGAGACAATTTACGATGTTGTATGTAGTCTCCACTTTAGAAGGAGTATGAGACTACACCCATACTCATGGTAAAGTACAAAGTATTATTGAAAAAATTTCACTAGATACCAAATACACAAGACACACCAAGCCCCCAAGGACTTAGGGTCTTACTACTCTAATAGCAAGATAAAAGGGACAACACGTGAAGGGGAAAGAGCATGAATATACTAACCTAGTAAGGTTTGTGCTTACTATGAGTCATGAAAAATAAAAAATTTTAAATACCGAATTACAAAGAAAAAGGCTCATTTTTCAAAGTAACTCGAATATTGAATTGAATTGTAAACATGTCATTGGTGTATTTATAAAGTGTAACATTGAGTAGAGTGTATGCCCCAATGTTAAATTGATTGTGTACACCTTATCTAGAGCAAAGGCTTTAAGGTGGAATGCATCTAAAAGAAAAGCACGTTACCAAAATGAGATGCCCCCAAGAAAGGATAAATTAAAGGGTAATAGTCAAAAAACATATAGGAAAAAGCACATAAGGGATCCACTAACTCTAGGGTCAATAATGCACTTGTGATAAATAATGTATATCAAGTTAATTATATTGAATTGACATCATCCCCAAAGGTATTGGAACTACAAACACAATGGAAGAAAAGCACATGAGATAAAAAAAAAATTGACTTTTTCATTCAACATGGAAGAGACCAAAGAGGAGATCTCAACGCTTTGCATCATCCTCAAGTAGATAACAAAAAGACATGTTTATGAACAATATCACATGTATAACATAACATAGATATGACATATAGAATAATTGGGATACAAATAGAGGAATGTCACAATGGATTCAACCTCTTTATTACCTTGGACTAACAAAGTAATAAGGGTCATCCAAAGAGAGCCTAACATAACACAAAAACATACAAAGATACACATCATGAGGGAAGCACATTAGAAAGAATAAAACACACAAAAGAGAACACATGGCATGAATAAAGCTATTCAAGCAAATAATCCACCTCCCAAGCTTGCTTAACATCATTTAGGGATGGAAGACAAGATGCAAGAGGGCCCACAATGAGCATAGTAGATGAAGCTAATACAAGTTCCAAACAAATGAGCATGCTCTGATGGTGAGCCACTTTGTTTGTCACTAGGAGATAGGGTTAATACTTTTTAAAAAAATTGAAGATAACTCATGATTAATCTCAACAAGCTCATACAAACCATCAGAATCATTAGGATCATTAGCATTAGCATGAAAAAAATTATTACGATCATCCATGTCATCATCTAAATTAATCATAATAGGATCTTTAACATGAAAACAAATTGAACTATCATTTTTCTTGACCATTTTTAACTTAGGTGATTTGAGTTGAACTTCATCCCTGGGGTTAGGTGAAGGCTTCACAATTGGGACCAAGTCAACATTTGGTGTCTAAAAGGAGGAAAGGGTTTGGGAAGCAATCTCACAAGCCTTAGCATGACATCTTCATCAATTTTATCTCGCACGATGATTCCTTTTAGTTTTAGTTGATACTTGCAAAGGTTGAGGATCAATTGACATAGGCTTCTTTTCTTCCCTTGTAGGGGGAGGAACATAAGAAACCCCAATAGGTTAAGAGATACATGATGCCAAGTACTTTCCTTTACAGGATGTAGGAGGTGGAATTGTAGCATATATAGGAGGAATAGAAGGAGTTCAAAGAATACCTAGTTTGAGATGAGGAAGAGAATATCTATAGGTGTAGGGTCTCTAGGTTTACTCAAGGTTGATATCATCTCATTTTCTCATTTTTTTAAGATAACAAAATGGTGTCATTTTGAGGCTTTAATGGCTTGGGTTGTTTAGGACAAAAGTAATCAAGAGTTAAATTTCCATGCTTTTTAATGGGTTGGTAAAGGTCATGACTAATCATTATAATAGTGCCATTATGAGAGAATTTCAAAAAAAATTGAATTGTAGAAGGGCTATATTTCATGCAAGATAGCTAAGGATGACCCACTCACATGAAATTGATCTGATGTAGGAATTATAGTAAAGGTGACATCTAAGAACCTAGTAGTAGCCTCAACATGAATAGTAATAGAACCAATGGTAGGGAAAGAAAATTCATCATACACCTTAACCATAACATCAAATTTATTATATGTTACTTGATGTAATTATTGAGTAAAAATATGTCCTTTGATAATCACATTCACCATACATACTACATCAATGAGCACCAGTCATGAGAGTTTGTCTTTGATCTTTGTGGGTAATATATAATGGGCCATCTTATGCAATGATACTCTCACTAGGATTGAAGGTAGTGCATAAGTATTTTGTAGGTTTTTCAATGAGGCTCACAATATTATTAGATTCTATACCAAGTTCATTGGGAAAGAAAACAAGTTGCTCAAACTCAAATACATTAGTAGAATGATAAGGCAATAGATTGGTGAATATTTGAAGATTTTGGTTAGGAGGAGCTATGAATTTATTGCCGTTGTCATTCAAACTAGCTATAGATATAGTATTGTTATCAATAAAATCCTGAATCTTATGCCTCAACTGGTAACATTTCTCAGTGTCATGACCTGGTTAATGATGATATTGACAAAAATATTTGGGATCATAGGAAGCTCGAAATGGTTTAGAATGGTCATTTGGTTTGATGGGAGGAAGTTGCAACACATTAGCATTCATCAACCTCAATATTATACTATGCAAAGACTCAAAAAGAGGAATTGATTTTTAATTTTTAAGTAGTTGATGTTATCATTTATCTTAATAAAACTTTTTTTGTGTTTGAACTTCATAAATTATTGTTGAGTTCTCTCATTCATATCAACTAAAGCCATTGATTAAGATGATTCAAATTGACACACTTGAAGCTAATAATTATGGATCACTGCACACAATTATGTGATAGAAGTAAACTCAAAAATAAAAATCTTATCTCTAATATCCTTTTGTAAAGTATTAATCAAAATTATTTCAACATCATGATCACTCATAGGATAAGCAATTTGTGAATGCAAATGTTTATATCTACTAATAAAATTAGTCAATTTTTATTTAACTCATTGCTTAGAATGAATCGAATCAGTCAAAGTAATCTTAGGACCAATGTTATTTTAAAATTATTGAGTGAAAGCATTAGCCAATTGTTGAATAGAAGTAATAGAATAAGAAAACAAAGAACAATACCATTTCAAGGCTTTATCTCTAAAGGTTTGAGTAAATAATTTTTCCATGAGTCTTTGATAATGAGAGAAATCACTACACTGGGTTTGAAATGTCTTCACATGAGTCAAGGGGTCACATTTTCCATTGCAGAGTTCTAATTAATAATTTTCCAATTTTTTAGGAGGAAACGCATAGACAATCTAATCAAATAGTGGGCTCACTACATCAGATATGGGAACATTGAATTTGGATTAAGTTAAAGAAGATAGTAAGTGTTGTAAGGGCGAAACATTTTGAGCTAGGTTATTGAGAGTTGCTTTAATGGATATATTGGAACTAGACATTTTGTATTTTGGTGGAGAAGTAATATTGTTGTAAGTGGAGGTTGAGAATAAGGAGGGGGAACATAATGGTATGTTGCTATAGGAGATGTTTGTGAAACAAATGGAAAACTCATGGAAGGAGGTATGTAAGCATGTTGACTAATAGGATTTCCCCCATGACTAACATGTGTAGGATAAAATTTTGTGTGGAATTATTCATGATAGAAGATGTAAATGTAGGCCCACTAGGAAAGGATGTAGCCATATGAATGAAATGGTTAACTTGGCTATGGGTTGAGAGTAACAAAACTTTGACATAGATTTTGATTGGAATAATATTAGTATCAAAAATATGAGTAAGGCCACACAACACATCCACTCCTTCCTTATCACTTTAAAATATTCTTTTCATTCCTTCAATCAAGGGGATTACCTCACTATCTGGGTATTTTCGACCCATCCATTGTTGAATATTTTCAAACTCATTATCGATCTTCTCCAATTGGTCAATAGTAACCCTAGTTAGTGAGTCATCATCATCATGAGAAGTGTGAGGGGAATGAGTCTCTATGATATGGGGTATGTCATGTGTGGGATTAGACAAAGCACCAACATTCACATTGAATAGGTTAGTCAACTAAGGCTCCATTTCCTTAGAATATAAACCTTGGGAATCCCTAAGTATATAACTTCTTCTCACTTTAATATTGGATGTAGGACTAAGGGTAACAAAAATCATACGCAATGAAGGAAACATTAAGCGCAAAGATTGGAAATGTAAAATATAATTAAACAATAAAATTTCTTTGTAAAATGATTAAACAACTAATGAATTAAACCCTGTGAATTATGATATTGAAAACTAGATACCTCTAAATCTAAATATAACATAGCATAACAATCATATCTAAGCATACAATTAAAAAATTATGCCACCCACAAGTCAATTTTAGAAGAATAAATTAGGGTTTTTATGAATTAAACCCATAAATTTATGTAATTCAAGTACATATATGATCCATGAATTTTTAACTGCATAAAATTCATATATGAGAATGAAAATAAAAAATAAGCATGAGGCATGTTAAACTCATCAAAATGTGAGGTAGGTGAAATTAGGGTTTCACCAATTAAGGCAGTACCACCAGTTCAACAAGATCGACCTTACATTTAAAAGGGGGATTGAAAACCCAATAGATCTAGCCACAATTCAATTAGAGAAGAGGGTTGAGATGCTGATTGGATTTTCTTATTTGTTATTTCCTCTTTTAGAGAGCTGAAAATAGATTTGAATTGTAAATTTCTACAATAAAACAATAAAGAATTGGAGAAAAATAGTAATAATAGAATGTTCCAGACTTCACACATATGCACAGATAAAGATCTAAGAGGGTAAGATTAATTAGAACCTATAGCTAAAAATTTGAGCCAAATTGTTGGGATCAAAAAGGTAGGGTGACCTGATCCAACAACTTTTGAGCAAGCAAGCGAGATGTTTTTTGGACCACAGAGACGCACAAAATCCATTATTGAAAGGTTGGGCAAAATTCTCAAGACTCAGGGCAATGGGGCTACCTGGTCCTCCACTTTTTGTTCTTGTAAAAGCCAAACCTTATTTTCATTGTTTATTCTATCAAAATATTTGACTACAACACCTAATTCAATTTCTTGCACATAACCAGAGAGAAAATAGTTTTGGATAGGGATTTGCCTTAGGTCAAACCCTTGTTTAGGAATTAACCTTGAACTTGAAATGATAATTAAAATAGAAATAGAATTGAATTACAACAAAATACTTTCCTTTTGAGGGAAAGGCTAGATCTGAATTCAAATTCTTATAATTAAAGTTGATACCTTAATGAGGCTTGCTTGAATCCTCATGCCAAGGATTTAGGATGTTATGTAGAATGTCTTCGTGGAAGGTCAATCATGGATGCCATCATGAATGCTTCAACTTGACTTCACCTCTATCTCAATGCTTGATTCCTTGCTCACTTGAATTGAATTTTCTAGAGTGAAACTGAGAAAGAGATCCATCCATCTTATACTTCAAATGAGAGGGGTAGACCTCCTTTTATACTCAATCATCCAAAAATTATTTGAATTTTTTGAGAAAGCCAACACGGGACCTAAATTCTCACCTAATTGAAGTGGCCATTAATGGGACCAAATTTGGGTCCTGATTAGGAGAAATAGGGCAATGGGGGTGTCTTGGTCCTGAGCTAGGGCCAAGGCACCCCAGCACCATAGTCTCGTTAATTAGGACTTAGATTTGAATAGGGGTCAAAAAGGGAGTTAAAAATGCAGGTTTTTGGAATGTGTGAGTAGAATCAAAATAGACATCAAGCACTGAAACATAGAATACCAAGGTGTGGTCTAAGTGAGGATGAAATTGTATGTGGATACCATTTATGATGCTACAATAATCAAGGGTGAAATTTCCATGCTTCATTGTGGTTTGGAAAAGGTTATGATTTATAATGATGATAAGCCCATTGTGAGGGATCTTACAACATTTGTTGATTGTGAAAGGAATAGCTCTCATAGAAGAGAGCCAAGGATGTCCTAACATCACATGAAATTGATCTAATGTAGGAATAATAGAAAAGGTAACATATATGAACTTAGTACCAACCTCAATAGGAAGAGCGATAGAGCCAATAATAGGACAAGAGAAACCATCATGTACCTTAATCATAACATTAGATTTATCATCTACTAATTTATGCAATATTTGAGTAAAAACATGTTTTTCAGTAATAAAATTCACCACACATATGGGATCAATGAGCACCCCTCGTGAGAGTTTGTCTTTAACCTTTGTAGTAATGTATAATGTTCCATCAAGTGCAACAATACTCTCACTGGGATCAAAGGTAATGAAAACTTTTGGTTTAGGTTTAGGTTTTTCAATGAGGTTCATAACATTATTTGACTCTATACCAAAATATTTGGGAAACAATGTAACTAGCTTAGACTCAACAATATTAGTGGAGTGAAAAGGTAAAGGATTGGTGAAGATTTGGGGATTTTGATTGGGGTGTGCTATGGATTTGTTTCATTTATCATTCACCATATATGGATATAGTATTGTCATCAATAATGTTTTCAATTGTATACCTAAACTTATAACACTTTAAATATCATGACCCACTTGATGATGGTGTTGGAACCATCTAAAAACTTTGTGTGAATTGTCTTTTTTGTTGAATTTTAAACCCTAAATCGAAGCTCCATTTTGCTTTGGTTTCTAGAGTTGAAAACCCTCATTCTATAGTTTTAACTCTCATATTTCTATCAACCTATTATATCTTGAATTTATCACTTTTAGTGTAGTCTCGCATGAGTTATTGGTCAATATCTAATAATGTTGGCAAGGTGGTGATGTTTATGATTCTCATCAAATTTCAAGAAGCCTTGCAGTGTAGTGGTAAAGCCACTAACTCGCATTATTCACGTAGTGAGAGATGAAGGAATCTTGTCGGGTAGCGGCAAGGATGAAGTAGTGATTTGAATTAACCCCCATCAGCATACAAAAGGGATAGAAAATTATTTGGAGGAGGGTTGTACTGTACACATTTTAGGACAAAGATGCGTAGCAATATGAAGGAATGAATAAACGGAAGTGTAGCAGTGCAGGAAGAATTTGGAGTTAGAGCTCCGAGCAGATAGCAAAGAGAATTCAACAACAATCCAAGACCTTAAAAAAAGTAAGTCGCTTGCTCCTGAATAGTAAAAGGATTACTAGCATTTTTTATTTCAATTGTCTGGTAAATTGGAATTCAAGTAGAGCTAATTTAAGTACCAAAAGTTTACAATGCTCCATAAAGTGGAGTCCTCAAAAAAAAAGGGGAATCTTCTACCCCTAAATAAAAGAAAAGACCATTGTAACAATCACTATTAGATATATTTCTAAAATCTGATGATAGAGCTCCTAAGAAATTGTTTAGGGATGAGATGCATAAATGTCACAATTCCCATTCTTGGCTAAGATTTATTTTGGTATTTTTATGATAAAAGAGATGGAAAAATCCTAGTGTCGAATCCTTGAACTTTAGACTTAATCAAATGATAGTGCCTAATGTTTGAATCATATATGTTGAGTTTATTACGGCAATGGCACAATACTATCATTCGATTAATAGGATAGTGAGGATGCCAAATGGAGACCTCATGATACAAGTAACAAAATATACAATTGTGGAGTGTTTTATGTTAAACAAACAAGATCTCACCAAAATTGGTTTGGAAAATTTGAGCAAGACTACAAAAGGTTGAGAAATATCTACAAGCGTTATGAGCTTCCATTTGTATAGGAGAAGGGGTTTGAACAACAAAACTAGAGAAATTATAAACAATGAGCCCCTTGTGGTAGATGATTTCTAGGTATATTTCAAGAGGACATATTTTTCTTTGTGCCAAGTGCTTGAAATTGATGCAAGGAGCAAGATGCAATTGGCCATGAGGACACAAAATTTAGAGGAAAACTTGGAGTTTGATTTTGCCTCAGAGATAGCAAGATTGATACATGAACAGTTGATTAAACTAAAGGAAGGGAAAGGCCTACTTGAGATCAAGAACTACTCATTGCTTTGTCATTTAATTTTATACCAAAACAGAGACAAATGAAATTAGAATTTGAATTTGGCAATGATCGATAAGCAAGGCAATAGGTTGCCTATCCAGTTGTGGTGTTATATATGGGTTAAAAAGATACAAAAATAATGATTATGTGGTTTTTCATGAATATTTTGCAATTACCAGTATGGCTACCTTGGATCATACTTCACCTATATTACTTCAAGAAATAATGGATGTGTTAAGGCCTTTAGCATTGAATCCAAAACATGGTCATACACATAACTTTGGAGATTGGGTTTTTATATTTGATTACACACTCATTAGAATTTTTGGATGCACATAGGCCCCCCATCATCTATCAAAATTTGTTTCTACAAGGGTAGCTATCTTAGAATTTGTGTGGCAGCTAATGTGGATGGAAAAGGATATCATGGAAAGAATGAAAAAAGGCAATTGTCTTCCATGTATAACTGAATGTGTAGGATTGTTAGTTGGTTCAAATACCCTAGAAGAAGTGCAAAACTATTTAAAAAGTATGTATGATTTGAGGTCTATTAGGAGTGTAATTTTTGGGTTTCTACCTGCATTTTTGCCTCCTAAGTTTCCCCCTAGGGTTAGGGTTTTTTGAAATTTTGGGTAGGGTTTTTACCCTTTAGGTTCTTGAAGAATGGTGTAGCCTAAATGTTGTAATTCATTGTTGACCAGCTAGGGCAGGTTGCATTTCTTTATGTTGTGTCTCTAAGGGTTGTTTATCATCTTATGACCAGTCCCACGTGATAGATTTTATCTTTTGAGTTGGTTACCCTTTTGAATTGTAAGGGGTTATATTAATTTTCCTAAGTCCTTAGTTATTCTTTTATTGTATCACTAATATTATTCATGACCCCCTTTACCCTCATTATATGGTCACGTGCTGAAAGATTTTACTTAAGGATTGTGTCTTTCCCTGTCACCCCAAAAGGTCTATCTAGCACTTAAAAAAGCATTGTAGGATAGTGAGATGCATGTTAGGTATGAATAAAATTCTACCTTGCATGGCCTCTTCAACAAGCAAATATGTCCCAGGGGTAGCGAGATGTATGTATTATGTAGTGAACTACGTTACCATGTTGTCCCTCAGGGTTCAAATGAAGGAAAATGGTATACCACAGGCTAGCAGGGTAATGTATAATGAAAGGGTAAAGTGGTTTCCCCCACAGCCCTGTAATGATGAAGATCAAGAAGAAATGACCCCACAGCCTAGTGGGATGAAGAAAAAACAAAGGTAAACGTGTTCCTCATTATCTCGCAAAGAGGAATCAAGAAATGGATGAAGCCCATGAGCTAATGGGATAAACAAGGAATGGAATGGTGAAAGGGTGATATCAACATAGAGAAAGATGTGCGGGATAGCAGGATAAAGGAATAAGGAATGGAAGTCCCCACTACCTAGTGGCATGAAAAACAAAAGAAAGTTAACCACACAAGCTAGCGGGACGCTCAAGAGATAAAAGGAGAAATTATCCCCATTATCTTATGCGACAAAAATGAAGTATATATTGACCCTGCGGGCTTGCAAGAAGAATCTAAAGTAATAAAAAAGGGACTCCCCGCTATCCCACAAGGAAAATTATATGAAGAAAGGTGGCAAAGAAAATTAAAGGCATAACTATTAAAATAAGAAAAATTAAAAAGTGGTAGAGAGAAAATTTCAAGGCGTTACATCAGTAATCAAGCAGAGTCAAGGTGCGATCATGGCCATCCATTTTTTAATCAACAATGGAGTTCAAATTTCAAGGCCACCAGATCGCAATGTTTGCACGAAGGAAATTAATGGCAAGCTCTTGTAAGAAATAAAATAAAATTTTGTTGATCATTTGTGCACCCCACTTCCAAGAGATCGAGCGAGGAGTGAATTCAAGCAACCCAAGGCAAGTTTCGGAAGCTCAATTGCATCTCTGAATTTGCAAATCCAAAGTAAGTAATTGTGAACTGCACCTTTGTGTTTAATTTGAACCTTGTAGAAGTGTTATAGAGCTTGTAAGTAGAGTTTGAACCATAATTTGAATCCCTAAGAGTTATATATGGTACCCAAAAGAAATGAGACAACTAGTCCTACCACTGAGAAGGCTCCTGAGCAGGGGCAGGCCTCAAAACCCAAAAGACAAAAGGCCACCACCCCAAAATTAACTCAAGCAACTCCAAGAGTTGTAATCCCCCCTACACCCTTGATTACCAATGAGTCATCCATTGAGCCAAACCCTCCAGCTCCTGAGCCAAACCCACCCACTCAAGATGAGGCTCTGAAACCAAAGTGGAGAAGAGCTTCCACTAAGAAAGCCACCTCTTCATCCTCTGGGCAAGCTTTGCTACTATAGAAAAACCCTTTTTTTGTTAAAAACTTGCTTGCTATAGAGAACCCTCCACCCACTCAAGATGTGCCACCCACCTAAGCCCCCATTGCATCA
The DNA here is from genome assembly GCF_030272615.1 of Cryptomeria japonica. Taxonomy (NCBI): domain Eukaryota; kingdom Viridiplantae; phylum Streptophyta; class Pinopsida; order Cupressales; family Cupressaceae; genus Cryptomeria; species Cryptomeria japonica. Next base: position 347,720,168 of record NC_081413.1, read on the forward strand.
ATTATGGCCAAAAATACTGAAGAACTAGTTGAGGAGGTTGAGAAAAAACTAGAAGAAATGGAGAAAAAGAAGAAAAGAGAAGTGAGGGGCTTACATCAGGATCTATTGGAGCTCTTGAAGGGGTCAACAATGCAAGAGATCGTGAAGAATTTTTTCTCAGACAATAGGTCAAAACGTTGAGATGCCATCACCACTGAGAGGGGATGGGACATCTTTTATTACTTCTATAGCAACAAGGACAAGCTTGCGCCTATTTCAAATGCCTGGAATTCGACTTGGCAAATCTTGTTGTTCCCAACATTTTTTATGGAGCCTCTTCTCATCAGACAATTGGGGAAGCAATATCATCCTGAGAGTGTGACTGTAAGAACAAAAACTAGACACATTTTGGTTGATGTGGCCAAGGATGCCACTATTACTTTCTTTAGTTTGAATAAGAGTGCACTCAAGCCGTTTGATTTGAAGAAGTTGAAGACTGGATATGGTGTAAAACTTGTTGAGAGATGAAGAGCTCCCCCATTATAGAAAAAGGATGTATCAAATGGGAAAGAATTATATTTTGAATATTGAAAAGGATCCCTTTGACCTAGTGACATTAGAAAATTACTTTGTGAAAACATATTATACTCTTTGTCATGCTCTAGGAATTGATTGTGGAAGGTCTAGGATTCCCTTAGACTTTTTGATGATGGCAATGAATATTCAGCATCCTAACTCCAATGAATTGTATGAATTTCAGCATACATACAAGATAAGTTGCATGAGTGGTTAATAAGTGCAAAGGATGAGAAAACCCCATTGGATTTTAGATATTATTCTTTGTTATGCCATTTAATCCACTTCCAAAATAAGACTAATTGGGATGCCTCTTTGAACATAAATATGTATGATCCTAATTCAGGTGGTAGATGGCCAGTTCGAAGGTGGACCCAAGTCTAGGATAAGGGATCCAAGTGATCTAATTACTCTGCATTTTGTTATCATTTTGTGGTGAAGATACTAGGGTGGTGTAGGTTCCAAACTGAAATTCTCCCCAGGTATATTGTAAAAGTATTAAGGATTAGGGATTTCAAACCAAAAAATGTACAATTCCCAAAGGATGCATTCATCCATAATTTTTGGAGATTTTTTCTTATATTATAACTGCAAAATCATTAGGGAGGTTGGATGCCCTCAACCACCTCATATATTACCACTTGTTGTTTCTCCAATTTTAGCATTCATTGAATTCATGTGGAAAATAAAATGGATGGAGAAGAAGTGGATTCAGATGGAGAGGAAGGGGACACACCTCCCCAGGTATATTGTATATGATAATTTAATTGTTCAAAGTGAGACACTAGAAAAGTTGCAAGACTTCTTGGTAGACACATATCGTCTCAAAAATGGAAAAGCTTGATAATATGACCCAAAGGGATACATAAATAAGCTGAGAACACACAATATGAAAGTAAAACACATCTACCATGAACATGATGAATATGAGGATTTAAAAATAAATTGTTGTCCTATTGATGCCATCCAAAGAAGGAAAAAATGGGATATACTCAAGAGGATGGAGAAGGAAATAATGTAGAGTGACCCTAACTTATAGGGATTTTTCTCCAACATCCACAATAATTTTGCAAGGATGTTGTGTAAGTTGAGAATTTTTGAGCCCATTGTAACAGAGGCACGGGTAGGGCAGCCACCAGATAGAGTTGAAGAGGAAAGGCCTACCTTTGATCCTCCAAGGGCTACCCCGAGAGATAGGAAGGGGGAGGAAAATTTGGTAGGAGAGTCTTCCCAAGCTTCCCCCTCTCAGCAAATTCCACAAGAAAGGCAGCTATTTGTAGAGGCCATTAGAAAAATTGAAAAGGGAAAAGTAGTTTTGTCCAATTTCTTTGAGGTAACTAATGATGAAGATGAAGCAGGGATATCCCCGCCCTCTCCTCCTCACAAATCCTTTAAGGATGTAGATTTTTCTAGTGAAACAATTGAATGAAGTTAGGACAATTGTCCCTAGCTTCATCCCTAAGGGGGATGCCAATGATGAGAGAATTCTTGTTGCAGCACAATTTTTATCTGGTGACAATTTCATCAAAACTCTAGAGTTCAAATCTTTTTGGATGTAGATGATATTAAAGAATATGTCAGAAGAGGAATTAACCAATTTCGACAAGGATATTATATATTGCACCCCTGAGGAGGCCTAACAAATGATCAAGGCCAATGACTTGATGTTGATCCCAAGATGGGATATACAAAAGATATTTATTTTAGATCGAGTCATCAAAAAAGAAAACCCCATTTTTGGCTAGGAGTTTGGTAAGCATGGATCAGGTTTTAACCAAAGCATTAAGGTGTTTGCACAATGGGTGAAGGATCCAAGCACTAAGAAGATAGGTTTTTTATATGGGGTAGAGGAAAAGGTTGGTGTTTCCATTGTTAGGACACTCACAGATACTACGGCTCTAGAAAATGCCACATTGGTATTCCATGCCTTATATTTTGCTAAAGTTGCAGCTAAAGAGGATGAGAGGAGGCATGAAACACTCAAAAGAAAGAATGTATCCCTTTTTGATAGCTATAATGAGATATACAAAGAAAATTCCAAGCTAAAGAAGGAGTTAGAAAATAGGGATGCCACCTCTGCATTAATGATAGAGAAAAGGCCCCAAGAGCAGCTGGAAAAGGTTGGGTTGGGTGAGTCAGAGATAATTCCTTATTCTTTGATTCATAATAATAAAATGCTAACATTTCAAAATAAGGCGCTAGCCACCATCATCAGGAATAGGGATAGAAGGATGCTCTAGATGAAAACCAGGGGGAGTATAAATGCCTAGCAATAAAAAGAAGTACAATTTTACAGATGACTAATAAGATGCTAGGTAAATTGGACAAGGTGCATGCCTCATATTGTTATGTCTTCCAGGTATATACATAATTGAAGGATCTAATTTCATTCTTTCAGTCATTGAGAGTTACGTGGCATCCAAAATCCACAACATTGAAGGAAGTACTTTTGGCGATTAAGAATGTACCTTCTGCACCCCAAGTTGTAGAAAGTACTAGAAGGTAAAGAAAAATCATTAAGGGAGAGGATGGCATCATTTAGGGGAATCCAAAAATGAGATATCCCTAATATTTTGAATAAAGACAGCCAATTAAAGGGCTTGGACAAGTGGAAAGAAGATTTTGAAGAGGTAATTAATGTAATTTTGGATCAATTAGTGTGGGGAGACCACACCCAAAAGCATACATACCTATTATTTGATTATTGATAGAATTCTTGAAATTGATTCTTTTTACCATAAATTTATAGTTGAGGCTACAACAATGTTTGACAACAAGACCTCAAATCTTTCACCTAGCCTACCATAGAGAAAATAGACAACTGGCACAAGCAATATTATATGCTTGAGGATGAGCAGCCAAAAGATAAATAGCCTTTATTTCTAGTTTTTGTCTGCCTCATTTTTTTGTAGGTCTCCTTTTTGTAGGTGCATTTTAGTCACACATTCGACACGTACCATCCCAAGTCCACATTTCCTTCAACATCAAATTTTGAATTTTGACAAAGACAGGAGCTGCATAATGAAGACACATCAGCCCCGCTCTCATTAGGCCTACAACATCATCCCCAAGAAGTTGTTATCTCAACAGCCTTTCAACTTCTCTTTCAAGGTTGATTTTGTATCATACATGAATTGATGCCTTAGATTATATTAGGAGTTCATTTGAAGATAATAGAGATAGAACATTTCCTTTCTACATATGTCATGAATTACCATTGCAATGTTTCTATTCATTTTTTAGAATTAATGAAAGGAAATCAGGTTAAGATTATTCCTATCTTTTATGTACATGTTGTATGAATCTTTGTGTTAATGACACATTGACTTGTCTTCTCCAATGGAGAATGTATTTTCTTGGTGATAGGTCTCTTTTAAAGAAGGGGTTAAATTATGTTTTAGGATTACTATAACATGCATATTGTTGAAAGTGATAATTTATTTTGATTTTAGTTAGCATAGCATGCGATGCATGAAATGTTTGAATGTTGTTATATGATGATATATTGTAGGATTTTATGCTTTATCTATCAATAGACTCTATTCTCCAAAGGATAAGCACTGGTCTTCTCTTCTTGAATTGTTTCAAGGTCGTTTCTTATCAAATATCATTTCCTTTATGTTTGTCAGAGTAGGAGTAGAGTTAGTTTTTGTTCTTAGTAATCTTCAAGGTACATGGGATTTCACAGTAGTTAAGTCAAATATGAAATACCCATCATTATACACCTGAGAACCATCCATCTTGAAATGGGTCTTCTATTAGTTTTGTCAAGAGTTCATCATTTTTAGATATGCAATAGGATTACCCTCCTCAGTTTAGTGGAGCTAAAAGAGCAAAAGGCTAGTATACCCTTGTTCTATTACATTTTCTTATATTTAGTATGTTGATAGTGTTGATTTCATGTTTTAAGCTACCAATCCCATAGTCTGGTATTGTATTTCTCCTTGGGACTAAAATTAGCAAGAAAAATTGCTAAAAATGTCTAGGATAGAAAGGGTCTTTGACCCTGAAGATCATATCAACATGGTAAGGTAGACAGTTCTTAATAAACAAATAGTTTCACATGAATTGTAATATAAAGAAGATGTCATAAGGAATTGTGTTAAAGCATCTAAAGTATTCCAATGGCAGAGGAAATGGAACATCCTTACAAATCTTGAGGAAGAAAATAAGAAGAAAGACCCAAGCTTCTTAGGGTTCTTTATGGAGGAGAATGATCCTATTAAAACAATTGATTTGATCTTGGATAATTTTGAATAGGATATATGTAAAGACTATAGTTGAAGTGGAAGGACATCCACCTAAGCCCTCTAAACTCCCAATAAAAAGATCAAAAATAGTTGTAATCACTTAAACTCCTCTAGATGCAATCTAAGTACATGAATCTTCACCAACCCCACCACCTAATCATCTTGCTTCCAAGAAAAAAAGGGTTGATGACCGAGATCCCACTGTACCATATGACAACTAAGGAAGTAGGGGACATAGAAGAGGTTGCAAGTGTATTGAGAGAAATGAAGAATTATGTAGAAATAGATAAGCCTCCAAAATCATCACCTATGGTTGAAACTAGTGCTCACCAGCCTAAATATAAATTCAATGTGAAAGTACAACAAGAGCAGGAGCCACATGAAGATGAGAGGGTCATAGCCTCCCTTGAATTTATGGAGGATGAAAATTTTATTAATAACTATTGAGTTTAAAGATTTTATGATCAAGATGAAGTTGAAATGATATGAAGAGAGAGTTAAATTTAACAAGATGGGATTAAATGAGTCTCAACATGATGAAATTAAAGCACAGACTTTCAAAAAATTAAGGATAGAAGAGATTGATGTCACTCTAGAAGAAGCTAGGGAGATGGTGTCGAAAAGTAATATGTTAATTATCCCAGGAATGAAAATGGAATGGATATTTTTCTAGATTAGGTAAGGCATAAATAAGATCAAATGCTAGTAGTAGAATTTAATTTAGAGCAAGGGTTGAGTGGTACAAAATATTACCCCAAAATTCAAACATTTGCTTTGTCAGTGAAATGTAAGAATACTAGAAAACCAAAGTTATTGGATGTTATCCTAGAGGCAAGGGAGACTACTATAAACCATAAAGGATACATCAGCATTGGAAACTACTACCATGCCAATGCACTCAGCAATGTTCACTCAAGCCGCTATGAAGAACATGGAAAATAGATTGGCAGAATATTAAAAGATTCCAATTGACATGAATGAAGAAATAAACAAATTGTTCATGTGGTATGTAATATTCAAGAAGGAAATGTAGGAGAAGGTCCCATCCCAAGGGAAGGAACTTGTTCTTTTCCAACATTCAATTCAAAAACCTAGTGATGATAAAGCCTCAGTTGAGCTAGATGGTGATTTGAGTAAAAATTTAGAAAAGGAAATTTAAGAACTAAAAAAGATAAATGACATGACACAAAGCGAGATCGACACACAAGTTTTTTTGTATTTTTTTAAGAATATCTTGGAGCACAGGGTGAATTTTTTCATGTATAAAAATGAGGAGGTGCATGGGATTTATACCAACTTGTTGCAAGAATTGCAACAATTCAAGAAGCATGTTCCTATCCTAGATCCATTGTTTAGAAGATAACAACCTATTCACCACACTTTGATAACTTTGAGTGAATTTTTGTACAAAGATCATGATGCTTTAACAGCTCTAAAGCCTACTAGAAAATGGTAAAAAAATTTATTGATGAAAAACAATACATATCTAAGGAGGATCATAGAATTAAAGAAAAGATTGAATTTGTTAGTCTCAAATTTTGATTTCCCTTCTATCCTTCTTGTAAGAAATAAAATAACTCTGTCTGCATATGAAAAGATCAAGGAAATAGAACTCAAGAGTAACATATAACAAGGTTTTGAGACCTTCTACACTTTGAACTTATCCAAAGTTCAGGTGGGTATACCTTCTGTGAATATTTTCACACTTTAAAATTGAGATCCACGGTAAACCAGTGCTAAAAACCTATGGATTTCATCACCTCAATGAAACTGAAACACTAAAAGAAAAACATGTATTCATTTTCAGTATTGATCTTCAAGAAAAGATAGAAATAAATCCTACAATCGGATACCAGTGCCTTATCCAGGCCATAGAGTCACCTAAATCAAGCAATAATTTTCAAAACTGAACACTTTCATACATCTCATCATCTCGGCTTTTATGAACCCCATACATGCCTAACATATACATAGGTCCTCTCCCATTTAACTAAAACAATTCATCAAATTCATAGCAACAAATAATAGACTTGCTGACAGAAGTATTTCATGCACATTTAATCCCTCTCCTGAAGAGAAAAGCCAGAAATAACATCTATAAGATTGCCTTACAATCCATGCTCATTCGAACAATCCTAGATTATCCAAATGAAACCAGCAAACTAAAGAATGCACACCAGAAGACAAAGAAATTTTTAGGCCTAGAACTTTGATCTGTATATTCATATTCATTCTTGAAAATATTACATAACTCAGAGTCTTCTGCTTAAAACTAGAAAAAAGGCCCTAAATATATTTTGCTAGAGGTTCTTTTACAAAATTCTTGTGATCCCTTTTTTAATAGTCTTGGTATCCATTTATAATATCATGGATGCATACAAGCTTCAGACATTTCCTAAGAAAAGTTTGTTACCAACCGCAATGTTCTCCAAGAAACAGTTACAAGTCTTTTTCAATATCAACGGCCTCTTCAGTCGGTTGCTCCACTGCAACATCTTCTAACTATTCTGGAATATCTTCTTTTTGTCTGGCATACTTGTCCTTCCACTCCTAGAACACCTCATCACTCGACCAAGAGAAGCTAACAATTTTCTTCTTCATTCCTTCTAGCCTTTTCCACGTGACCCTTAATTGCCCAATTTATGTTTCCATGAAACTATAATGTGATTTCACCTTTTCAATCTCTTCAATTGTCTTGACAAATAAGGATGTGTCATCAATGTTAATGATTTCATTAACCCTTTGGGACAATTTGTGATCCAGCTCTTCTAGCCATGCCTTCTCCTCTTTTAATTGAGTAGGACCAGCAAAACCCCCTGGAAACAATTCATACTTGTGATTAGAATATTCTTTTCTATATAGTTGGGTTTTTCTTTTTACACCTGCCCTTTCTTCTGAGAGTATATTCATTTCTTTTATGAATTCACTAGTGGACCTGAGATTTTCATTTGCCTCTGCATCTGCATGGGATGAACACATGAGCTCTAACTCCTTACCTCTAGGCATCCACTTATTAAGAATTGGTTCCAAGGTGGTTTCATCCTCTCTTAATTCGGTCAAAATATTCAGAATCCTCTTCATAAAAATGTGAATGACAGAGGGCCTAATTGAATCAGCAAACTTCAAAATTGTGGCTTTTACCTTTTCCTCATATTTTCTTGCAAACAGGGCTTGAGCCTGTTTCAACTTTTCCAACTCATGTTGAACAGTTTCAGCTGACTGGAAACTAGAAGGCAAAGGAGAAGGGGGATATTCTATGATAGGGCTCGTAGGTGGAGGTCTTGCTAGAGAAGAGGCTATCATAAGAGTAGAGGATTCACCTGGATGGTGTTGACCTGCCAACTGACCCTAAAGTCTAGCAATAATACTATCTATGTTGGCTATTCCTTCTTTGGCCTCATTGTAAGCCTTTAAGATTGTTTCCAATTTTAATTGGAGATTAGCCTTTCCTTTTGCCTCTTTTTCTGCCACTGCTACACTAAACTTTGCAGTTTCCAAGACTGTGCTTGCAGCTTCCACCACTCCTATATCTTGGACTCTTTTTACAATCATGCCTCCTAGGAGACTAGAATATGATACATCTTTCCTTCTTTCATTTTCATCCTTCTTTAGTGACCACATGACTAAAGCAACATTATCTCTATTAAAGGTCACTCCTTCCATGGGTTTAGTTTCCTTCATGACTGCTTCAAGTACCAGAGCATCAGCTATATCCCACTCAGGAAGGATTAAAACACCATCTTTTCATACCATCTCTCTTCCCTTTTCAGGAGTAATGGTCTTAAATTCTTCAATCATCTCTTGTTTCACCTCTTCCTCCACCTGGGTTACATCTCTGTGAGGCTGCTCACTCTTCCTTTGTTCACATCTGGCTTTAAATTGTTCCATGTTTTTCTTCCATACAAATTGCATGAAGGCCCCTTTTGTAACAAAGTTACTATCAGCCAAGAACTCCTCACTGGCTTGCTTGATAGTTGGGTCCAGCTCTTTACCTATGAACTCACCTTCAATCAAAATCATTTCAGCACTAGGTGGCTCTTCTGGCATCCCCTCTTGTGTCTCCTCATATGTATAGGCAATCTCCCTGAGACTCCCTAACTGTAACAACTGCTCAGCCACCGCCTGCTCATCTCCTATGTGGATGGGGGATTGAGATGGAGAATGCAAAGGCTCATTGGTTTGCACTTCCTTTCCCACTCTTTGCCTTTTAGGGGAATTTTGGATGTCAATGACATCTTCAATTTCTCTTTTCCCTCTTGAAGTAGAAGGCTCACCAGTCACTGGCATCATCACACTGTATTTTGATTTCTTATGCATGACATAATCACCTGGTGGGATAGCCTTAGCAAAAGCAGGCTTAGCTAGAACCAATTTAACCCTATCAGGATCATTTCTCATTATAGCCTCCCTTTTTTCTTTCAAAGTTTGCATGAGGTCTTCAAAATAAAGAATTAAGAATTTAATTTTTTCCTCAAAGGGATTGAAACTAGAGAGAGGGTCATAACTGCTATCAAACTGATGAATGAAGTCAAGAGTCCTTTTATATGCAACCCACTTCTCTTTCCTCGGTTCTTGCTCATCCAAAATGAATTCATTCCTAATTGGATCTTTAGGGAACTGAAATTGGTGAGGCCTACCTTTACAAACTGCTCTCTTCCTAAACATGTCATTGAAAAAGTCTTCATGGTCTGCAAATCTTGAAATGGCAGTTGACAATCTATATGGTTTAAAGAATTCTTCAAAACACTTACAGCCACCTTTAGTGATCACAAAATGATGTGCCATGGTAATAGTTGGGAAACTGGTCCCTTGACCCCTATTTGTTAGCTTTGCCTCTTGTACACCTCCAATTTGCCTTAAGACTTCAGCAATTCTTATCTTCAGTGGGACTTGATAAGGCAATAAATATGGAGTGCCTCTAAAACCATATACTCTGAAAACTGTAGAAATGGGGTACAAATACATATCTCCCCAATTATGAACAATCTTAACTGCAAACTCCTTGGGCCTAAGGAATTCCAAGAGAGCCTTAGGAATCCTAGGGTTTTCTGTGCACAAAAGAATCCTAATCTTAGATGCAAAATATTCGTCAAACTTTAGATAACTAGCATCCTCTCTGTCCTAGGATAAAATAGTACTCCAAAGTTGAACAGGCATCTCTTCCTTATCTTTCACCTTGACCAAATCCATTTCTTTTGCAAAATAATCAGCACCCTTGAATAAAAACATGTGCATTAGAAGAGAATACCATCCAAACGGCCTATCCACCTTACCATTTTTTATCCCTACCAGCCCTGCATGAATTGCATCTGAGAGGTAAGGCGCATAGTCAAATTTTATTGCCAGAGAGGGGTTTAGAATCTATGCAATCATCAGCATATAATGGGTTGGCATGTTTTTCTTAGCATCTTCTCCAAGAATCTGACAAAGTGCCCAATACATGCCCTTAGCTCTTAGAGTAAACAGATTTAGGGAGAAGGGTTCCATGGTGCTAGGGCCTACAACAATTAACCCTCCTATCTTAACAAAGAACTCCTTCAATGGGCCAATCCTAAGGTGATCCCTTTGTGCATTATAAACCTGGGCCAGTGATTCAAAATCAATAGGCTCTAACAAATTTGAAGCTTCACTGAGCTTAAACACACTTCTGAATTCGTCATCATTAATTTCAATCAGGGCTGACCCCTTCACATTTCTGATACATCTAGCCACAGGGTCATAATTTTGCACAATCAGAGTCAACAAATCTACATCCATGAATACACTAGGGACTATAAGCTTCCCCGCATCTAATTCCCATATGCTATTTAAAGGGGCAAGGGAATGTCTCTAACCAAAACCTACTTTGAACAATCCTAAACTTGACATCCCTATTTGTGGATCCCTTAACCAATTACCTTTGTCATATAGGCCATCCCCGATTCTTAAATGAGGGTTCATTGGTACCAATTCTTTAGCCTTGGCCTCAATATTGGTAGACATAGTTAGTTGTTCCAGAAAATCATCACAAATATTCCTATCCTGGTAATTTACTTTTCCTGTTAACTCCCTTCTTGGCGCCATCCCATTAATGAAACTATATCAATTGAGATTTTCACAAAACTCTAATGAAATAATTCACAGAGCAACACCGATTCTTAGACTACAACTAGCAAGGAAAACATAGAAAAAACCTGGTTATTCACCTGAAGAAACTCACTCTGCAACAGCTCCTCTGCAACAAACCTGTCGAAATGGTACAAATATTCAATTGATGCGGACCTTAATATGAAAAGTTGGCATTGAATTGAGAAATTAATCTCGCATGCTTCAGCCATCACCTCAGAATTGAATTCGTAAAAATTGAATTCAAAGACAAGCTCCAACGGACCACAAGTTCTCTGAGTCTTTCTTTTTTTTAGTCATTTCACCATTTCACAGAGTTTAAAACCCCTGCACTTTTCTTTTGCGAAGCAATGATGATCGTTGGATCTCGAGAACTTGCACTGCTTTTACTCCTTCCGATCTTTCTGTCTTAGTGACGGGCCCTACCTTCTTTTCACCATTTCATGAACACTAAACCATGTGCACTTTTACCTCATGAAATAACACCATCCATTAGATCATTATTTACTTGCTCAGTCTATACTTCCTACAGTGACCGCCAGTCTTCTTAACTAGTCGCGCTTAACCATGACGGCTAACTATTTTCGCCACTTCGCGAAGACTAAACTGCAAGCATCTTCGGGTTGTGAAACAATAGCAACCGTTAGATCAATCTTGATACATACACTATTTAACATGCTCAGACCTTTTAAAGTGGGCCCATTAACTCGGAGACCACTTGCTTTAATTGCATCACCGGTTAACAAACGCCATGTGGTAGTCGGCTATTTGCTCAGGAAGTTCCACCGGGTTCCATTCTGAAGCTGCCACGTGTTTTACTTCACCACTCTCAACATAACTGCCGGTTGAACCAAGGCAGGCCCTCAACTATCCTTCAGAGCCATGTGTATCTGACAAGTCACTAATTCTTTCCCCGGAACAACCCATCTTTCCTGCCATGTCAGCCATCGTGTGATTGTTACATCATTTCTCTATTTCGTGAACATTAATCTCCGCTTGACTTGAGGCTGCGAATCCATGACAACCGTCTGATTAAATCCTGCTTAACCAGCCTTTAAAACTTATGACCTCCTTGTCCTTTGGGCCCATCGATCCTTTCACTATTTCGCAGAGCTTAAACCTCAAGCCACCTATCTTCGAGAAGTAGCGAAAACTATTGGATCTCGGCAACTCGCTCGTCTATTACCTTTGTCATGACCACCTCGCTCGGGCCCTCTACCTTTTCGCAACTTCACGAAAGGTAAACAATGGGTATCTTTAGGCCGTGAATCAACGCGAGCCGTTGATCTTTTCTGAGCTGATCAGCCTTTAACCAAAGGAGTTGCTCACCTTTGGGACCCGCCAAGTCTTTCTCTACTTCACAAAGGGTAGATCACGTGCACTTTGGGCTAGCGAAGTAACGCGAGCCGTTGGATTCAAAACAAGATGTAGTCCTTTAATCAGATGGTCAATCATCTGGTCAGGCCTAGTTAGCCTTTTCGCCATTTTGTGAACATTAACCTGCTAGCATCTTTTCCTAGCGAAACAATGACAACCAAATGATTAACAATGAGTTACACAATTATTAAGGAGTCTGACAAACATTAGAACAAGACATAGGCAAACGCATAAATTTTGAAAATATTTGAAAGACCGCCTAGGGAAAACCTATGGGGGAGCACTTTTAACGATAAACCGACCCATCTTTAAGTGGAAAAACGTAATGCAAGAATAAAACGCAAGGATTTTTCAAACATAGGAAGGGTTAGAACCTCAAAATCCTTAAACCCTCATTTGACCCAAGAAACTCAGAGGTAACAAGGCCATGTTAAACACATTTTTGCAGACTTCTAGCCAAATATGGGACAAGAATACCCAATTTTCTAAATAGTGATAACAGAATCATTCCACACTTTCAAACATTGGTGTATTCCAGAGATGCTTGAAAAGGATAATCAACATAAAGATTTTGAATAGTGGATAGAGGAATTTATCCAAATGATTCCCAATATTATTACTCATTTGAAAGAGGAGAAGGATACAAACTTTCAAGGTTTCAATATTCTTCTAGACAAGATAATTGCATTGAATACAGGCTATTGCATGTTCATCACAAAAGCTAGAGGAATATTGGATAAACGTTGGATTGATCATTTGGAAAATGTGACAAAATCCAAGAGTATAAGTGGCCAAATGATTACACAATATTCCAATGGGAATAGAATTATTTGGCCCCTTCTGACGAATAGCCTTGTTGCAGAGCTCTTAAGATTTGGTTTCATTATTCCCAACCTTCTTTTGCTACAGTATCAACATGATCCTTTAGGAATAGTGCATTAGAAAACATAATACAACATGCTCCATATAAAAAAGAACCTTTCTAGGCCAACATGTCATTGTTGTCTATTTGCATAATGAAGAAAGTGAGTTGTAGTTTGTGTTTACCAACTCTTTGTCATTTTCAAAGTTTTTATTGTCCTTTTGAATTTCATGCTATGCCACTAAGTGAAATTGTGTTATGTCATAAAAAGTAAATTTGATGATATCTTAATTAAGTGATAAGATATGACTCTATGTATTGGGGTGTGTATATCCAAACAGTTTTTTGAAATTGCAACAGTTCGAAGCTTGTCACTTCCTTCATTTTTGTATAAGGAAACCAACATCGATGAAAAGGATATAATTTTGGGGGGAAAAGGATGATCTCATATTGTACATAAAACATTTTTAAAGTGGCAATAGAAAGGATGCATTTCAATTGATATTGAATCTCTGGTTTCAATTATTTTGTTGTATTAATTGAGTAATATTATTCGGTTGTCTCCAACTTGTTCCTCTTTCTTGTTATATGAATTGGTGTATCAAGTATATGACTAATTTGTTGAGGGAAGTTCATACCTTTGTATGATTTCTTTAATTGACAAGAAAGAATTAAATTCATTTGAAGTAGATCACAATAACTTAAAAGAATCAAGTGGATTATAAACTAGAAATAGGTAGCTAGGTTGCTTGCACGTTTATGCAAGGTATAAGCATTAAATTGCCAATATAATTAAAATATCAATCATTAAAGGAATTACATATCATTCCTAAATATGACTCTTTTCCCTTTGGAAAAGGCACTGATTATTTGATGCCCCATACAAATTTACAATTTATACATATGTATTTTATTTTCAATAATAGGAGTAGAAGTAAATATTAGATTCTTAGTTTTTGTTTTTTTACCCTCATGCCAGTGGAGAATAAATGATGAATGAAATAAGTGAATTGAAGTGTTAATCAAATAAACGACTCAAAATTGTGTGACGTGTAATCTGCTTGAACATCATTGATTAATTTTAGGGAAGTAATACATAGTGATGATATGGGTTCACCCACCTCAGTATAGTAGAACTAAAAGTATAGAATAATTAAATCACATTTATGATTGACTCTTTTTTGTTGGCCTAATCTGGTGTTGAACCCAATCATAAAACTTGGCATACTTTTAAGGTTTTACAATTTGTTGTTTTGGGAACCAACAATACCTACAATATCCATGGTACATTTTAGCACATATTCCAACCATGTTATTCAAGGGACTTGATGCTTGATTCCTTACTCTATCTCCTATGCATCCATTACCTTAAAAATCCACCTATCCATATCTGTATTCTTATCCTTCTCCATCCAAAGTATCCCCAAAAAAAAAGAAAAAGAAAAAAATGAAAAAAAAGACAAAAAGACAAAAAGTTAAAGAAAAATAATTCGTCCTCTCGTGAAAACTACTTTAATAGAACCTTGGGCAAGTACCATGATGAAAACCTGGCAAAGAGACATTATGTGTAATTAATAATCTTCTTGCATTATACACTTGGGGGCAAGCTTCATCCATGTTATTGTACCTACTGTGTCTGCAATTATCCATCATCCTACTTACATCCATCTTCCCTTTACCACCTTTAATCTTGACAAGTCCAATTTCTCCAAAAACATCATGTATCCTAACTCCTTCATCTTATCCACTCCATTCATCCCATATCCCTTATCTCATTCATTTCTTCCTCTCATCATCCATTTCCACCTTGATCTTGCTTATCCTACTCACATCCTTTCTCCATCCTATCTAAATCCTTCTCTTGATCTTGATCAAAAAATAGGGACATATACTTTTGAAACACGTTATCTCATTGTTCGCTAGTCCTTGAAAATCAAATTAGCTCTGACTCCATAATAAGCTACATTAAACCTTTCTGCAATCTATTTCCATCCCATTAGTTCCTTCATCCATTCATAATGTCCCATGACTTGCTATAGATTGGGGGAAAACAAATAAATATTAATTGAAAATAAATCTTGATATATGTCTTAAAATCCTAAAAAAAATGTCTTGAAAAAGTCTAAATTTCTAAAAAAATTAAAAATCCAAAAAAAAAATACTATTCCATATCAATTCACCATGTAATCAAACATCATCATAATACGTATGTGCATATTGTAATAAATATACACTAGCACCATCTCTATTATCATTACCACACTCTAAAATAAATTATCTCTTTACTATGGCAGTGACATTTCAAGCTAAAACAAGCATTGCTTCATGACATCTTTATCTAAGACAAACTGTCATATTTTCTTATAGCCTAAAATGATCAATTGCCTTATCGATTTTATCCTACATAATGATCACACCATCATCCCTTACAGATATATCAGCCCTAGAATAGTTATCTTATCAATCAAACAGCCAACATCATATCCAAACATATCCAGCCCTATCCTATCTGAAGCAACTATCTAAAGCATATATCTTTCGGGGAAGATGATCTAAATGGTTGTTTATTTGTTTGGTTACTGAGTATTTTCTTTGATCTTTTTCATGTTAGGTTCTTATTCTACTCAAGCATATCCTTGTGATTAGAAGAGGGATGATGGAACTTGGCATGGGTTTTCACATGTTGTTTTTTTGGGATGTTATTCATGAAGTTCTAGGGCACGTGTTCTTTGTGTTTGTGTTGGCACATTTCATTTAGCATGGTCATATATCCTCTATAGATCAAAGGTCATCTAATGCTTTTCTACATGTGGATCATTTTGTTTTATAACTATCACACATACCTCAACCATAAATAGTAATGCCTCAGGTTGGATTGAATCATTCCTTGCATGTAATGTGTCTATATATGCAAAGTGATATCATCTTCACATAAGTCATTCCATGCCTTGGTGTATATTTATCTATTTGTGAAAATCCAAAAAATACCCAATGATGAAAATAAGCACTTTAAGAAATCTCACCATCCTCATCTTCCCTATCTTCCCATCTCTTTTGCATCTTTATGTTGATTCTCTCTTTTCTTCTAATCCATTCTTTCTTATCCCCTTCATCTATCCATTTTCCCTAACCAACCTAATTATCTTCTATTCCTACTAACTTTTATTCTACTCACTCATATTTCCTATCAACCATTTCCATCAAATTATCTATATTTTTGTAGTGTTGTGAATGTCTGTGTGAAAAGTGGACTTGTATCTACATATGGAATACACAACACTTCAATTAAGTCATTAGATGCATGGTTAGTAAATCAATAAACAATAAACAATAAACCATCACAAAGTGACCTATTGCCTTCTAGTAGATGCGATTTTAGATTGCTCTCAAATTGCTAAGCTATCCAGTGACTAGACAACACCTAAACGAAGGATTTAATCTATATGAGCATGAATTTAAGTTACATGGATACAAGATTTAAGCTAGACATGCAAGATTAATTTAGCATTATTTAAGCAATATATGAATATTTAAGCTAGATGATTTAATGAATATGAAATAACTAATATGCAATATCTCAATACAAATTCTCAATGAACCTAGAGCAAAAATAGCATAATAACAATATATTCTCCAGGATCCTTGAATGAGAGATGAGAGCCTGAATTTATAGAAAATTCAAAGAGAAACCAACAGCTGAGATCAAATGATGATGATTGGTCAATATTTTCCAAGAGGAAGTGTGTGAAAAGTGGACCTGTATCTGTATATGGAATACACAACACTTTAATTAAGTCATTAGATGCATGGTTAGTAAATCATTAATCAATAAACAATAAACCATCACAAAGCGACCTATTGCCTTCTAGTAGATGTGAGTTTAGATTGCTCTCAGATTGCTAAGCTATCCAGTGACTAGACAACACCTAAACGAAGGATTTAATCTATATGAGCATGAATTTAAGCTAGATGGATGCAATATTTAAGCTAGATATGCAAGATTAATCTAACATGATTTAAGCAATATATGAATATTTAAGCTAGATGGTTTAATGAATATGAAATAACTAATATGTAATATCTCAATGCAAATTCTCAATGAACCTAGAGCAAAAATAGTATAATAACAATATATTCTCCAAGATCCTTGAATGAGAGATGAGAGCCTGAATTTTTAGAAAATTCAAAGGGAAACCAACGGCTGAGATCAAATGATGATGAGTGGTCAAGATTTTCCAAGAGGAAGCACAATCTAGATGAATTGATGTGATTGGCTGCTTTTCTCAGTTTTAAAGGAAATTGAACCAAAATTAAGATAAAATCAGAAAAAACTGATTTATTCTCTATTTCATTCAATTTTGATATTTAATTGTTTTAATTGCTTTCTGCGATTTTTCTTCAATTTTTAATTTGATTTTCAGGATTATCTCCAATTGATTTCTTTTCTCAAATTTTAATACTTTTTTTGTCAATTAATTCCTATTTTGAAGATTTAAAGGTAAATTAATTTATTTAATTAAATATGCTAGGATATTTAATAAAATAAATAGGATAATTATTTTAAAATGATTTACTTGTAATGATCAGTTAATTAAATAAATATTTAATTAATATTGATTAATTAATTTTCCATGTGACATTTGATGATTTAAGAAATTAATTGTGTGCTCAAGCTTAATTTTAGTTGCCTTTGGTTAGGACGTTGGTGATGAAATTGAGACTAGGGGGGCTAAGGGTTTAGATGACCATTTTTAGGGTATTATTTTTGCCCCTCTTTGAATTAATGTGCGAACAGCACGTTGATTCAAAGAAAATTTGATGTCTAGGAGATACCAGTTCTGAACTTCATTGATCATGAACCAGATGAAGAGGGAGGTATTTAGTTTAATTTGAAGCGATGAAACTGAATAGAGTTGATTAAAGCGAAACCGATCCCAAACTTGATTGAACTAGGACCGATGAAGAGCCAAGATACCAAACTTGAACTTGATTGATCAAGAAGCGGATCTTACTAATCTAGAACTTGATTGAACTAGACACAGTGAGCGAAGATAAAACCGATCTTGAACTTGATTGATCAAGACACGATGAACGAAGATAAACTATCCAGCTTGATTCAATACGATGAAACTGAACACCTGCTTAGATTGAGTGTGTGATAAAAGATACTTGTTAAACCCTTGATTGAGTTTAAATGAATAATCAGCTTGATGAAAAGAAATGCAACTGATTAACGTTAAGAGACTAATTCAAACAAGGACAATCTCATCTTGATATGAAGTGATGAAACTGATATGCCCCTAGAGATTGATTTGATGAAGCTTAGCTTCTTGACTTGTAACGAAGATTTTTGAAATAAATTCTCAACTTTGAGGTCATGAGTAAGCCCCCTTGGGAGCGAAATCGAAAGATAGAGAGGGTTGCGCAGTGATTTTAAGCAATTATTTGAGCAATGATAAGTTATTTGAGCACAAAGATTAATGTTGATGATTAAAATTAGAGTTTCTTGAGAATTAAATTGAGATTTAGCATTGATTAACGAAAAATTGAGCGCAAATTGAAGGAAATAATGAGCAGTTGATGAAAGTGCTAAGTGGTCAATGTCGTGAAATTTTGATGAGAGAATTGACGTCAGATTTTGATTTCGATCCCGAAAATGGACTCAGGACAACCGATTTACGAGATCTTCATTTGATTTCACCATACTTGTGTTGATTGATTATGAGATGTTATTCTATATGTATGCATATCTTTTCAATAGAGATGAATGAATGCAAATGGAATATGGATGTTTATTTTTGTTTCTTTTTATGCAAATAAATGAGGAGAATGAGTAACTAGTATTGCAAATGTTTATTTTTCTTCATGCAATAGTATGAATGCAAATAAGTATAAAATGAAATGTATGGATCTATATAAGAAGCTTGTGTATGCAGCTAACATCTCAATACACAAGTACTCGATCGGAGAAACATTTTTGAAAAAGAGACCACTTAGTTGAGAAATGACGATTGCTTCAAACTCTCATTCAAGTAAAGAGATCATTGTTATCATGCCGAAATCACTTTTAAATGCATAAAATTCAAAATGAATGCAACCTAAACCTAGTCACTGGATTTGGAATGCTTAATTTTCATCACTGAGTGTTTTACAAACACAACAAGCAAAATAGAGTTCCTTTCTTTTCATATGCAATTTTAATTATCTTTCCCGCAATGACCCTTTGTTCATTCATATCCTTGGACAGATTACGCATGCATCTAGATTGCACATTAAAGAAACTCCCTCAAACAGACAAAGAAATGACTCCAACCTCCCTGTAGAATACAAATAAGTGGAGTCGAGGTATGTGTGGCGATTTCACCTTGATGTGAAGGCACTTGTCATAGATACCCAATTAATTAGATGTTTCCAGATCATCGGATTCATTCCTACAAGAAGAAAACAAAGAAAAGTATTATGCCCCCAATCCTTGCTCCTCTTAGTCAAGATAGACTTCCTCGAGTTACTCAGAGGGAATAATAATCAAAAACCAATATAAAAGAAAGCATACAAAGAAAATTTCATGCATATCTCAAACAATTTAGTGATTGTTTTCAGTAGTCTTGTTTTTCTTGTTTACTCAGTAATAAAACTCTTTTGTAGTTTGGAGACAGGTGACTAAATCAGAGTGGATGACCTGGTACTACCGACATAAAGATGACTTGGTTGATACTGCTTAGGACATGTAGATTGATTAGTCTATTACCCTAAGACTAGGACATTGATCGGTTTCAAGCCATGGGGGTTTCAAAAGAACCAAATGTCACAAAAGTGACAAAAAGATATGTACAAGTGAAAGTGAAGATGCAACACTTCAGTACAAGAGATAAGACTGACCTGGACAAAATCCAGTAGCCATACTGATCTATGTCATTGTTTTGATTTGTGTGATCATTGATAGGAATGTATGGTTTCAAAGAATAAGTACCCCGTATAAGACCGATCTGTCTGGTTTCAAGTGTACCCTTCCTTGTATAAGACATGTTGATGATTGATAGAGATTGATAGATTGATTAACAAGGTGTGTGATAATTTTGGTTGTAGACTTTGAGAGTTTGTCTGTGTTTGATTTGGTTTGAAGGATAGTCTATGCTTTCTTGCTTTGATTTTTCAGTTTTTTTATTTTTATTTTGAGTTTTTTTATTTTTAGGATTTTTTTTTTCAGAACATTTTAGGATTTTTAGGATTTTGTTCAGGACATTTTATGATTTTTTTAGGATTTTGTTCAAGACATTTTATGATTTTTAGGATTTTGTTCAGGACATTTTATGATTTTTTTAGGATTTTATCAGCTATGCCCCCAGTATGCAGACCCATATGACATGATGATTTGCAGAATACATGTGGAGACAATGATTTTCACTATGACCTTTGTTAATGCAATATGCACGATGAAGTTGCATTTCCTATTCAAACAAGGATAACTATGTTTTTTTAGCACTTTGTAATACACCAATTGAATTGGAGGTACAAAACATTTCATAGATAAGCGGTCAATCGATCCTTAAGGTCCCTTGGAACATCCAAATTAACACACTTAGTGACTAGGATTTACAAATGGAGATGCAGAAAACTTCCCTACTGGTTCTTGAAACTTTGATCTTCTTTTGCCCATGTGAGTACAAATGAGTTAATTCCCACTCTTGTGTTCACTAAAGATCCTCAGCATCCTATATGACTAGCTACGTGGATTATTCTAACTTCAAAATCATCTTGAATAGAGCCTCGCTGCCAGCAAGCTTTTAGAGCTCCCATGAGGTTATAGACTGTAATCTCGAATATTGCTCTCTATTGCTAGTAGGTGTCCTTAGCCCTGATGAAGTTACTCGCATGTTCCCATAGTCAATCTTTTTGTCGTAGTTGTATGCGTGATATTTCAATAATATATCATTGCTCTTTTGCCTTGAGATGGATATTTGGCATAGCACTTTTTTTGTTTTTTAATATTTTCTTGCCTTGACTTGTAAGTAATGAAACCTACTTGGGTGTGACAATTACAGTGGCGCTAAAGTAGAATTTTAGATTTTTCACTAGTCATATGATCAACTAGGTGTCTCAAATGAATTAGAGATTTTATTAATGTGTTTGAGATATAGCAATTGATAGACTTTGGGTTAACAAGTCTCAAATAGTGAAATTACTACCCAACCATAAGTAAAGCGTCATCATAGGGTAATGTTTAAAATGAATGACCTTATGACCTCAAGGACTTAATTTTTGAATTTCCAAGAAGGGAGACAACCCTTGTTTATCTTGAATGCAAACAAATGATAAACTTGGATAGTTGCCTTGTTTTATTGATGTTTCTATATGCAAATCAAAAAAATGTATCAATGCAATGTATTTGAAAAAGAAACTATATGCAATGCAGTTCTTTTAAGAAAATGATATGCAGTGCAGAAAGCAAATGCTAAACTAACCCAACCTTTAGATATAATATTGTTTAAGGTGAAAATTATTCATAGGGTCAGGGAGTATTGTGTAGGTAATTCATTGGTCCAGCATAAAGATGTCTTTCCAAGAAGGACTCAGCTAAGTGTACATGTCCAGCATTTCCAATGTTGATTTCCTTAATTTTTGGATTTTGCGATGAAACTAGGGTAAAGTCTTATGCAAAGGATTGGATAAGGAGTATGGGAAGATGAAAAAGAGGT
Organism: Cryptomeria japonica; assembly: GCF_030272615.1. Lineage (NCBI taxonomy): Eukaryota > Viridiplantae > Streptophyta > Pinopsida > Cupressales > Cupressaceae > Cryptomeria > Cryptomeria japonica. The sequence continues at coordinate 347,742,013 of NC_081413.1, forward strand.
GTTGGATAATGGATCATATTTTGAAAGTTTGGTGCATGACCGAATGGAAACGTTTGTGGTATTACCATTGGCACACATCTTGAGGGATGGTAGATTGATGGAGGAAAAGTGGATCTCAAAATTTTGAGATTTGGATGGGGGAACAATTAGGGATTTTGGGACATAAGGATCCAAAATGGATGAAAGAGGTAATGGAGAAATAGATTTTGAGTGTTTGGATCGAGGAACAACAATCTTGGCTGTTGATTTGGATTTTTCTTTACACTATTGTGCTTCAAGAAGACGCTTAGGGATCCACATGGTTTTTTATTTTTCATGCTTTTGCAGTTTCTTGGAATGCATTGCTTCTACAAGTGCCTTAGGAACCCATATAGATTCTGATTTTGCTTTATTTTTCTCAGTGGGCCTTTGTGTCCTTTTAGATGGATGGAAGGTATGCAAAAATGTACACCTTTGTTGATCTTGCACAAGGGATGGAGGAATATGAGGTCCTAAAATGGATGGAAGACATGAAGGGGAAGGCGTGTATTTGGATTTTGGTTTAATAGGGATACCGCCATCTTGAGGAATTTCATTGAGGCCATGACCCTTAATATTATCTTTAGCATGGAGGGGTTCTTGATTGTGAAGGTCTACCCCTTTGTGTTTATAAATATTTTGAGTTGTAGGATCATGAGAGGGCTTTGTAGGCATGACAGATTTGTGAGGTGAACATGGAGGATTATGACAAGAAGATGAAGGGATACTTTGATCTTGACATGGAAGAGGACCATTGGATAGAGTAGGAAGGGTGTTTGACTCTTCATTTTGAATAGGATCATTTGAAAAGGTGGAAGAGGCATCATGATCTTTCTTAGGAAGGATGGTTTTCTCTTGAGATGGAAAGGGATCATCTTGGAAGAAATGGAAAGGTATAAGGGAATCATCATTGGATTCCAGTGAGATAGGATATTTTTCAAGCATTGGATAGGATGGCCCTTGAGATAGCCCTTGAGGATCAACGTGAAATGTTTCATCATTAAGTTCATTATTTGAGAGACATGGTATGGATTGTTGTTTAGAAGCCTTGGGAGATGGAGGCATTACGAAAGAGATGGAGGCTACATGTAAGCCATTGCTAGACACAGGTTCATAATTTTGATCATGCTTGGAAATATTTCCTTCTTTTTCTTTAGGTGAGTCATTAGGATCTTCAATTTCAATGACATCTTTATCAATGAGATCTTGATTCTTATGTTTTAATTATATGCAATGCGAAGTCTTATGTTCATTTTTTCTATGATATGCACAATAATTACTCAAAATTCCATATCCCCATGTGGTCTTTTTAGGCAATATGATAAGATTGTGCTTAAGAATCTCTTCCAAAATTAACTCGATAGATTGCCCCAAAGGTGTAAATTGTCTATCTAGAGGATATCTAGAGGAAATGTCTTTATGTCTTGGTGAAGGTATCTTGTGAGCTTGTTTGAGATTTGGTTTTTGATTGTCAATTATTTGCTAGTTTTTTATTGTCAAATCATATAATCGTTTTAGCATTCCTTGAAGTTTCTCTCTCTTGATATCATGCGTTTGTTTTTCAAATGGATTCATTGATTTATTTTGTTAGATTTTCATGTCATATATTTCCTTCTTGATATCTTGAATCATTTGAGCCAAGGTAGCCATGGGAATTGGAGATAAGGTAGCCGTTTATAGTTGATAGCTAGAGGTGTTATAGATGTCAAGGTGAGATCAAAGCTAGTTGTTCATTGAGGCTAGAGGTTGATGTTCAAACTTATGTAGGTGAGATACACTGACTCTAATTTTGAGTCAAGGCTAAGTAGCCTAAGTGATACTCGAGAGTGAAATTTGGACAATAGATTGGTTGATTGGATTAGGTTGATTGAGCTAGCTAAGAGGTAACCGGCAAAATCATGCAACACAATTGCAGAAGGTGCACTGCCTAGGTTGTTTATGCTTAGGATTATGATAACCAGTTTTACGCTCGCTATAAACTAATTTGGGCAAATTTGACTATTTTGACTGACAAGATCAGGAATTCATATGACATATTTTTCAGACCCAGATGATAGTTTAGCTGTTTTCAAATGATAAACATAGTTTTTCGTACAAGTTGCTGCCTGATTTCATACAACAGTTGGGCAGACTCTAGACAATAATCTACTGACTGTGATGTATGTTCATACAATAGATTGTAAAAGGCCAGACGATAGTTGTGCAGTTTCGTACGATAGGTTTTACAGAGCCAAATGACAAACTATTAAGATCAATGAAGGCTTGTATGACAATAGGTATGTAGCAGAATGACAATCTAGCAGACTCATATGATAGAGGATTGGACAGAGATGAGATTCTGATAGGCAGAGTTTCAGTGACTGACAAAGACTAGTTTTTTATAAGGACTAAGTTTTTTATGACTGATAGGGACCAGTTTTGGACTAGAACATAGTTTTGATCACTAAGTTGTTGATCTTGCTGATTTTTTTTCTCTAGTTTCAGTATTTTAGTTTTAGTTTCAGGGATGAAAACACAAAAAACACGCAAGATGTATAATAATTCCAAGCACAACATGCTAACCCTACGGAAGTTGGCTTAGAGAAGAAAACCTTTTCTTTCCAACTTAGGTACAAACCTAATAGCTAATCAATGGTCACTAAGTCTCACGCAATGGATTCTTAACATTGTATTAACTGACTCCAAATGCTAATGGGAGCATGATATGGAAAGTGTCTTGGGAGAGTTACTATCTCTCTTGCACAAAGATTATCCCCCTTTCAAAGGTGAACTGGGTAGATTCTATCTAATAGTTCTTAGTCAAGATTTTCATTTGAAATTACCCCTTGAAGTCATGCAAGCATGACTGAGTCCTATAGCCCGACAAGGTACCGAAACAAGTTGTAATCACGTAAACGTGATTGAGATTGTGAGGCCCTACAAAATGCTTGATATGAGAGATCTCAAAGAGAAAACTCAAATAATCTCATCCTCTGAGACTTTAATCACCAGAGGCCTATTTATTATAGTGAGTTGGAATTCTCAGGTCTAGTTGTACTCACCTGGGTCATTCTCACAGGGTGATTACTTTTTCCCACTGTGACAGGCCCACTAAAGGTGCACAAATCTCAAAATTTTAGAAAAATCTTTAAGGGTCTAGGTTTCTGATTGTCTGTAAGAGACAAGAGAATAATCTTCTACCTCTCTGATTTTTCCAAAAACACGAAAGATGGATTTTTTCTTTAACCAAATAGCAATTTAAGTTCCTAAAAAAAATGAACTTTAAAGAAAACACAAAGTTTGGTCAATTTTCTTTTAAGCAACCTGCAAAACCAACGCATCAGTAGTCATCTTGTTTTTTATTCTTTGACAGGCTTATGTTTGATTGATAAATTCTTTGACAAGCATTCTGCAAGAAATTGGTTAGGTTGTGAAAATCTCAGGCAGACAAAAAACAATTCAGGGTTAGCGTCAGTATCATCAAAATTTAATTCAAGAAAAACCCTAAAAAAGTAATTTGTTTTTCAAAAAAATCCTAATCTAACTCCTCCAACCTGCAAGAAATTGTTAGAAACCTGCAAGAAGAAAAGGTTAGTGAAATATCAAATCTCTTGGTGGGCTTATACAAGCCTAATTTCAAATCTTGGTTACAAATTTTTTCACTCCTAATGTTGAAATGCCCTAAAATTTGACTGTCTGAAATTTGGAAGATCCTCCAAAAACTAGATTTTGCATTATAACTCCTGGAGGTCCGATACCCCTCTCAAACATCTTGACAATATATATGGAAAATAACTTAAAGTATAAGAAAGAGAAAAGAGAAGAGGAAATGTCACTTATACTTAAATGTTATATTCCATATATTTTGACCTTCCACAAGCCTAATTTCAAGCAAACTCCAAAAAAAAACTCTTTGTTTTTCATATGACAGAACAATAACTCGTACGAATATTCTCACCGAACTGAACGAGTAAACAAAGAAGAAAATGATAAAGCAGTTACTCGTATGACTATTCCCATAGAGTCGAACGACAAAAAATAGAATCAAATATCCATAGTAGAAACTCGTACGAGTATTCTCTCTGAAACGTACAATAAAAGACAAGTCTTGATAGAATGTCGTACAATGAAGGATATATACTCGTATGATTTTTCGCAGAGGCTACACGGACGAGACCTGAAAGATAAAGAAGTGATTTTGAGGCTGAAGGATTGAATTCCAAGCCCCACGGTGAGCGCCAAAAATGTGTGTGTGAAAAGTGGACATGTATCTGTATCCATAATACACAACACTTCAATTAAGTCATTAGATGCATGGTTAGTAAATCAATAAACAATAAACCTTCACAAAGCGACCTATTGCCTTCTAGTAAATGCAAGTTTAGATTGCTCTTAGATTACTAAGCTATCCAGTGACTAGACAACACCTAAATGAAAGATTTAATCTATATGAGCATGAATTTAAGCTAGATGGATGCAAGATTTAAGCTAGATATGCAAGATTAATCTAACATGATTTAAGCAATATTTGAATATTTAAGCTAGATGATTTGATGAATATGAAATAACTAATATGCAATATCTCAATGCAAATTCTCAATGAACCTAGAACAAAAACAACATAATAACAATATATTCTCCAAGATCCTTGAATGAGAGATGAGAGCCTGAATTTTATAGAAAATTCAAGGAGAAACCAACGGCTGAGATCAAATGATGATGAGCGGTCAAGATTTTCCAAGAGGAAGCACAATCTAGGTGAATTGATGTGATTGGCTGCTTTTCTCACTTTTAAACGAAATTGAACCAAAATTAAGATAAAATCAGAAAAAAAAAACTTATTTATTCTCTATTTCATTCAATTTTGATATTTAATTGTTTTAATTGCTTTCTGAGATTTTTCTTCAATTTTTAATTTGATTTTCAGGATTATCTCCAATTGATTTCTTTTCTCAAATTTTAATTCTTTTTTTGTCAATTAATTCATTTTTTGAAGATTTAATGGCAAATTAATTTATTTAATTAAATATGCTAGGATATTTAATAAAATGAATAGGATAATTGTTTAAAAATGATTTACTTTGAATGATCAGTTAATTAAATAAATATTTAACTAATATTGACTGATTAATTTTCCATGTGACATTTGATGATTTAAGAAATTAATTGTGCTCAAGATTAATGGTAATTGCCTTTGGTTAGGACCTTGGTGATGAAATTGAGACTAGGGGGCATATGGTTTAGATGACCATTTTTAGGGTATTATAGTAAGTTGTACACCCTTGCTAGGGTGGTACAATTTCACACTTAGGCTAGCACCCGCCTTACTATGTCTTGCATCTTGCATTTCTAATTCTCCTTTAAGCATTTAATTAATTGATTAAATTAAATCTTGTAAGGAATCGGGAAGGACAACTGAGAGGGGGGTGAATCAGTTGTCAATAAATTATAACCCAATACAAATTATTCCAACTTGAAACTTAGTGCTGGTAAAATAGATTAATAGTTATATTAATACCGATATAACTTAATGCATGAAATAGAAAGAGAAACAACATCCACAACACATGACATAGAGATTTTGATGTGGAAACCCTGTAATAGGAAACACCATGGTGGGAAACCTTACCCACAATCAGATGATACTACTGCAGATAGTAAGTGAATACAATAATGGGATCTACACATGTAGAATGGCCAACCTCCTAGAGCTCACTGCTCAATCACAAAATAGGATTCACACTGACTACATAGTTGGATGGTTAAATCCAATAAAAATGTACTACTTCAATTAAGCATCTTCAATGTTGGATTCAGTATCGGTTTAAGCTCTGACCATGAGTGTCAAACACCTTCATAACCTTTGCTTCAACCTTCAGATAATATATGTGTGATTCCTACAAGGATCTACTTATTTTCACTATTCCCAATAAAATTCAATATTCGCACACACTCATAATGTTCTTCAATAAGATCTTACAATTATTTTTACAAAACCTAAGACCTCGTGATTAGGTCGGCTCCCTAAAGATATTACATTTAAATCAATTAAAAAATAAGCCTTGGTGCAATACAATATGTCGGCCTCAATACATTTACACATTATCCAGTCAATAAACCATTTCCAAAATGTGTCGTGCTGATCTGGAACATGATATCTTGTATCGGTCCATAACCTAGACCTATATGTCAATTAGGCAAATATGTGAACCCGATCGGACCAATATGCAAAACACCAAATGTAAACATCCAATCCATGTCTTCGACATAACCAAATGATCTCCAGATGATAACAAGTCATCATCCACTTCCTGAGTTGTCGGTGAAACATATATCGGTGACTGTGCATAAGCCAATATCCATGTCGAGACCACAATGTGTCGGTTCAACAACAAACAAATATAACTAGAGTGCCAAATCAACAATGTAGACCTCCAGAAAGATAAGTGTTGACATCAATGACAAAACCAATGCAACACATGATGAATTCATCTATAATACCAACAATCTCCCCCTTTGGCATTGATGGCAACACTAGATGGAAAAACATCTAAGTGCCAAAAAATAAAATGCCAAATACCAACAATCTCCCAAAATAGATCAATACAAAGTTCTGTACCAAGAACAGAAACAATATAACCAAAACCAAAATACATCTCTCCCCCTTTGACATCAAATGCCAAAGTAGTTAAGAATCAAAACATAACATACAGCTAACTACTCCCCCTGAGTAGTAGCTCTCCTTCATCAAGACCGGAAAAAGATGTTTATGTTAGTCCCTGTCAGTTTGATGCCAATCTGTATCATTCAAGTCTCTGTCGATTGGGGTGATTACCCCAAGCTTCTCTCTAATATATTCAAATGTTTCCTTAGGCAAAGGCTTTGTAAAAATATCTGCAATTTTCTCTTTAGTATTCACATAAACCAATCTCACTTCATTTGCTTCAACATTTTCTTTCAGAAAATTATAATTAATATAAACATGATTTATTTTAGAGTGAAATATCGGATTCTTTGATATATATATTGATGTTGAATTATCATAGTAAATAATTACCGGTTCTTTGAATTTTACCTTGATATACTTCAACATTTGCTTGATCCATAATACCTAAGTGCAATTAGTTTCTGCTACAACATATTTTGCTTCCGCTGTAGATAATGATGTACAAGTGTGCTTCTTGTTGATCCATGAAATTAATCTTCTACCAAGAAACAATGCACCGCCAATGGAACTTTTTCTGTCATCCACATCTCCTACCCAATTTGCATTTGTTTATGCACATAAATCAAAATTTTCATCCTTAGGATACCATAAACCAAGATTTGTTGTGCCTTGTAGGTACCAGAAAATCCTTTTTACTGCAGTTTCATGATTTTCTTTAGGATTGCTTTGAAATCTTGAAACAATACACACTGCATTCATTATATCAGGTCTGGTTTGTGTCAAATACAGTAACCCTCCAATCATAGATTTGTACCTTGTCAGATTTATAGGAGCTGAATCATCCTTTAATGTCAATTTATCAATTGTAGTCATAGGAATGTTTACCGGTTTGGAGTTTTCCATTCCAAATTTCTTCAAAAGTTCCTTCAAGTATTTTGTTTGACATATGAATATACCTTTATCTGTTTGAGAAATCTGCAAACCTAGAAAAAAATTTATCTCTCCAATCATAGACATTTCAAATTCTTCTTGCATCTTGTTAGCAAAGTCTTTGCATAGCTCTTCTTCACCTCCAAAAATGATATCATCCGCAAATACTTCAATAACCAAAATATCATCATTGGTGATTTTGTAATACAAATTACTGTCAGCATTACCTTTTGTGTATCCAAGCTTTAAAAGATATTTATCTAGTCTAGCATGGCAAGCTCTGGGAGCTTGCTTCAATCCATATAAAGCTTTCCTTAACCTGCAAACCATATCCTTATCATATGTTAATGAAAATCCATCAGGTTGTTCAATGTAAACTTCTTCTTCAAGATCTCCATTCAAAAATGCACATTATACATCCATTTGATAAACTTTATAGTTCTTGTGAGCTACAAATGCAAGAAATAGTCTTACTACTTCAATTCTGGCTATTGGTGCAAAGGTTTCATTATAATCAATTCCTTCTTTCTAAGAATAACCTTTACAAACTAATCTTCCTTTGTTTCTGATTACTTCACCATCTTCATTAAGTTTATTTATAAATACCCATTTAGTTCCAATTACATTTTTGTCTTCAGGTCGGGGAACTAATGTCCAAGTATTATTCTTTTCAATATGTTCTAATTCACCTTCCATTGCTTTTATCCAATGTTTATCCTGACATGCTTCAACAACTGATGTTGGTTCAACTTGAGATATTAAACATACCTCTTCATTTGTCAATCTTCCTCTAGTCATAACACCTTGATTTTTATTTCCAATTATCTGATTTTCTGAATGATTCAATCTTACATACCTGGGTTTATTCTGATTTCCACTTACAAGTTATTGTTTTTCAGTCATAGTTGAGTTTTCTGATGATGTCGGTGTGACCGGTTCTTCATTATGTTCAAGTGCAATATGTGTCGATTCATTTATAATTATTTCTACTGCCAGTTCAGAACCTATAGATCTTGATTCTCCTCTAAAGTGTTCATCTATCTTCACATTAGTCCTCTCAAAGATTTTCTGCAATAATTTATTATAACATCTATATGCCTTGCTTCTAGTTGAATAACCAAGAAATATTCCTTCATCACTTCTAGGATCAAATTTGCCAATAGACTCATCTCTCCTAAAATAGCATTTTCTTCCAAATATTCTGAAATATTTAAGAGTGGGAATATGACTGAACCAAAGTTCATAAGGGGTCTTATTGGTTTCACCTTTGATGTGAACTTTGTTGAAAGTATAGACCATTGTATTCACTGCTTCTCTCCAATATATATGAGGTAGATTTTCTTCCATCATCGTGGTTCTTTTTGCATCCAATATAGTTATGTTCTTCCTTTCCACAACTCCATTTTGTTGGGGTGTCTGGGGTGTTGATAGTTGTCTTTTGATTCCATTCTCTTTACAGAATGCATGGGATTCCCTGGATGTAAATTATCCTCCTTGATCAAATCTCAAACATTTGATTTTCTTGTCAGTTTCATTCTCTACCATTGTCGTGTATATCTTGAATCTCCCAAAAGCTTTTGATTTCTCCCTGAGAAAAGTAACCCAACACATTCTAGAATAATCATCAATTATTAGCATAAAGTATCTATCACCCTAAAGACTTCTTGTTCTTGTTGGACCACATAAATCAGTATGAATTAAATCAAGAATATTATTGGATTTCTCAGAAATGCTCTTAAATGTTGTTCTATAATAATCATCAATTATTAGCATAAAGTATCTATCGCCCTAAAGACTTCTTGTTATTGTTGGACCACATAAATCAGTATGAATTAAATCAAGAATATTATTGGATTTCTCATAAATGCTCTTAAATGTTGTTCTAACTTGCTTTCCCATTTGACATTCCTTACATACCGGATTATGAGGTTTCACAATCTTGGGTAAATCCCTTACTGCCTTGGTTAAACCGATCTTTACAATGCAATCAAAATTCACATGACAGAGTTTTTTATGCCATAACCAACTTTCATCAATCTGAGCAATCAAACATGTCTTATCCCTAGTATTAAAATGAAAGATATTACCTTTAGTCTGATTACCTATTTCAATTTCCAATCCAGTTTGGTTCAAGATTTTGCATTTTCCATTCTTGAATTGTAATTGAAATCCTTTTCCCACTAACTGACCAACACTCAAAAGATTGTGCTTTAAACCTTCAATATAATAAACATTGTCAGTATTGTGCTTACCATCCAAAGATATAGTGCCTCTTCCTTTGATTAAACAAGCTTTTTCATCTCCAAATCTTACTAGACCTCCGTGAATTTTCTGTAATGATAAGAATTTGCTTTTATCACCAGTCATATGATGCAAGCATCCACTATCAATAATCCATTCATCCTTTTCTTCAATTTTTGTTGCTAATGCCTGCTCTACCAATTTGACAATAGGTGACGGTTGATCTTCTTTTAATGTGACAAATGCCCATCCAATATTTGTTGGATCTTCATCTGAATCATCTGTAACACCTTCATCTGCATAGTAACATGACTTGTTTTTGTTTTTCTTAAATCTGTATCTCTGATATTCAGGGTTAGGTTTATATGTTTTTTTTCCTTCCTCTCTTAGTCTTGAATGTCTATCAAGACACCTAGATGCCATATCACCAAATTTATTGCAATTAAAACATTTGAAAGGTGCTTTACCTTCATACTTACTTCATGTTGGACCTTTAGGCATCTTCCTTGTAAATAGTGCTTCAAGTTCTTCAAGTTCTTCATTTTCTCTTCTGATATCTTCAAGCTCTTTTGCATAAAGTGCTTTCCAATCAGATTTGTCAAATGATGATGATGCTGATGTTGGTGCTTTGAAGGCTATATTAGTCTTGACTATAGAAACAGGACCAAATTCTTCAAGCTCAAATACTGAAATTTTTCCAACCAAAGTATCTCTAGATACTGATGTATTAGGAATTGTTCTCAACTCATTAATAGTTGTCACTTTCATTTTGTAAGCTGGTGGCAAAGCTCTTAAAACTTTAGAAACAATTTCATCTTCACTTAAAGATCCTCCACAACATTATATTCCTAAAACAATTTCATTCTCTTTCCATAAATGCAAAAATTCTTTCATCCTCTTCCATTTTTAAATTTTCATACCTAACCCGGTAACATTCCAATTTTGCAATTTTGACAATGGTATCTCCTTCATTCAATGTTTCTAGTTTATCCCAAATTGCTTTTCCAGTAGATCTGTCTAATAATCTCATGATTTGTTGATCTGATAATGCGCTTAGAAGTGCTTCTCTTTCTTTGCAATCATTCTCCAATTCTTTAGCCAAGGTGGGTGGATTAGGGTTATTTGGAATAGGAGCAACATACCCATTCTTTGTAACATCCCATATATCTCTTCCAATGCAGTTCAAATGTGTCTCCATTCTAATATTTCCATATACCATAGTTAGTTCCATCAAGTTTGGGACTGTCCTTCCTGAAGATATTTGTTGCCATAGGATCTCCTCAAGTTGTTAGGCTTCTGCAAAAAGAGGACTAGGCTCTGATACCAATTGTTAGAAACCAAGAAGGACAACTGAGAGGGGGGGTGAATCAGTTGTCAATAAATTATAACCCAATACAAATTATTCCAACTTAAAATCCAATGTCTGTAAAATAGATTAATAATTATATTAATACTGGTATAACTTAATGCATGAAACAAAAAGAGAAACAACATCCACAACACATGACACAGAGATTTTGACGTGGAAACTCTGTAAGGGGAAAAACCACAGTGGGAAACCTTACCCACAGTCAGATGATACTATAGCAGATAGTAAGTGAATACAATATTGGGGTCTGCACATGCAGAAAGGCCAACCACCTAGAGCTCACTGCTCAATCACAAAATAGGAGTCACACTGACTACACAGTTGGATGGTTAAATCCAATAACAATGTACTACTTCAATTAAGCATCTTCAATGTTGGATTCAGTATCGGTTTAAGCTCTGACCATGAGCCCCAAACACATTCATAACCTTTCCTTCAACCTTCAGATAATATCTGAGTGATTCACACAAGGATCTTCTTATTTTTGCTCTTCACAATGATCTTCAATATTCGCACACACTCATAATGTTCTTCAATAAGATCTTACAATTATTTCTACAAAACCTAAGACCTCATGATTAGGTCGGCTCCCTAAAGATATTACATTTAAATCAATTAAAAAATAAGCCTTGGTGCAATACAATATGTCGGCCTCAATACATTTACACGTTATCCAATCAATAAACTATTTCCAAAATGTGTCGTGCTGATCTAGAACATGATATCTTGTATCGGTCCATAACCTAGACCTATATGTCGGTTAAGGCAAATATGTGAACCTCATCAGACCAATATGCAAAACACCAAATGTAAACATCCAATCCATGTCTTTGACATAACCAAATGATCTCCAAATGATAACAAGTCATCATCCACTTCCTGAGATGCTAGTGAAACATATACCGGTGACAGTGCATAAGCCAATATACATGTTGGGACCACAATGTGTCGGTTCAACAACAAACCAATATAACTAGAGTGCCAAATCAACAATGTAGACCTTCAGAAAGATAAGTGTTGACATCAATGACAAAACTAATGCAACACATGACGAAGTCATCCATAATACCAACAAATCTAAGGTCATGTTTCATCACTTTACATATTATAAAGTTGGGCCCTTTACCCTAAGTGTGCCACTTTTCATCTTTTTCCTCCAATGAATCATTTAATCATAAACCCTAATTATGTCTTATTTTGACTGTTTAGGCCTGATTTTGCATGTCAAAACATCTTGAAATCAGTTTTAACTTTGGGATGCCGTCTAATATCACCATATCTAACGACCTCAAAAAATTGGTAAAAAGTTGGTCCGACCGTGGCGGGAATGCACATGGTCCGCGGCTTTTTCCCCGAAATTTTGAGAGAACAATCCTATGATATAATAATGCTTAAACCCCAAAATATCAACGGGAGATTTAAATCCTAGGTCGGCCTAAACATGAAATTAATATCTAGGGTTTCATACTTAAGAGCTCTCTTTCTTCATTTGAAGGGGTCTTCTTCTAAGAATCTAAGAGCAGTTTTTTGGAGTATTAGAGCCTTCTTTGCAGCAAAAGAGTAGATCTTTGAAGTCTTCAACAACATTTAACATTCATCCATCAAACATTCATCAAGCATCATTTTATCAATTGGGGGCTTTTGAAGATATAGAAGAACAATAGGAGATCACCGACTGACGATTGGCTTGTACCTCTCCCTTGGGGTTGGGTATGGTTTCATGTTGTTTTCATTTCTTTCTATAAGCTTCATTTTGATTCACATTCATGCTTTAGATCACTTTGCATTGTGGATTTGGAGCATTTAATCTGTCAATTATAAGCAATTAGGGTTTACTCTTAAGGGTTGATCTAGGTTGTTTACTTTCATTCTTAGGATCTTGCACACACATTTTCAGTACATTATCATCTATTCGTGGAGGTGGAAATCACCAACACAGGGGTTTGACTAAGTCAAAACCCTATATAACCACCCCAAACCCTCTTTTTCAGCTTCAAGTACAGGTTCAGATTTGAGCGTCGCTAGAAGTTTCAAGATTGGAAGAGCGCACAATGATAGTTCTGGATTGCAGGTCTTGGAAAAAACCACAAGGACAGGGGCATGGTGCCATGTTCCTGCCCTATTTCAACAGGACTTGGCAGAACAGCACTTTGCAGGCTCTAGAATCCCTCTTATCAGTTGCAACTCCAGAATTGCAGAATCGGGACAGTGGCGTGGCACCCTCGTTCCGGACATTTTTGCTCAAATTTTAGACACAAGTGCACCTCTGAGTTTACCTTTTAATCTATACTTTTCAGCAATGTATCAGTTGTTCTTTGATTTACATTCTCAGATTAGGGTTTGCTTGCTTACTTGCATTCTAGGTTAGATTGCATTTTGCATCATTCCTCTCTCTCATTTACAGCAAAAGAATAGAAAACCTAAGAGTTAATCCATGGCTCTCTCTTTCTCATAATAAGTAGCCGACATGTATTACCTCCCTAGGCTCTTTCGTATTCCATGAGTGTGTATGAGAGTGGGATTAGGGTTTCCATACTTAGTCTCACTTTTTCCCCTACACACTTTTGTCTTATACAGGATGTGTCCTTTAAACCTGACTTGATCTTTATTAATCAATTCAATCAACCCAATCAAAACTAATCAAACCCAATTAATCCAATCAAACACATGCATGTCATCAAGCTAACCATTCTTCTATATTTCATATCCCATTCTTTTATTTTGAGAGATTAACCTTAAATTTTATTTTTCAGTCAATCTCTCGAGGGGGCATCAGCATACCTCCTTATCTTGCTCCTTCAAGGCATACTAGGGCATATTCCTCTAAACCTTTTCTTCTTCTTTGAGACAATGCTCAAAATCGCATTGCCTCAAAGATGGGCAAAATGTAGACACCAAAAACTAACATTCTTATAATCATCAATCTATCCATAATTTAATATTTTTTAATTATTTAAGCTACCTACTAATCGTCCCTCCTCTCCATATTAAATTAGTTTTATATTATTTAATTAATTATCATTTATCCATTATTAATTAATTTTTAATTAATTAATTATTCCCGACAGTTTCTTCTAAAGTCCTTTTGTAATTAAAAAATCTTCATTATTTAATTAAGTAACTATTTCTCTATGGTCGAATAAATAAATACATTTATCCTACCATTTATCCTTTCACCCATCAATTTGGTAAAAAGATGAATATCTATTTACTGTTACCCCCCTCTTGCTCATTAAATTAATAGTTTTATTATTTAAAATCCTATTTTCACACTAACCTTCTCACTCTCTCCACTTTCTTACTATCTTACAACATCCACCACTTGTCCTTCTTCTTCTTCCAACCTGGCAACTTGCCTTTGGATTCCTCCCAAGCACCTTCCCACTCTCTCCCTCTTTTTGGAAAAATTTATCCTATGCAATCTCAACTGTCCTTCCCTTCTAGGATGAATTCAACCCCAATTGTTGATCTATTTGTCTCCCAATCTATAAATTTAAATCTTTGCTTCCATTTTCTTTCTAACCACCATATTTGAGCTTTCCTTTTATATTATTTTGTGCTTGCAGATTTCTAAGGGATACTCATCGAGTGCGTAACTATAGTTAGTTCACTTACCAAAATTTCAAAGGAAACTTGAAAACTATGGAGATCTTCAAGGGAAACTTTGATTCATTCTTTCATGCTTGATGTTGTTATTTATTTATTTCTATTATTTTCATGTCTATTTATTCTGTTTGATGATATTGTATTTCTTACATTCAAGTTCATAGATGTATCTTAGTTGCTTTAATCATGCTATGTTTTCTTATCTAGGGTTTAGAGCTTCATCTCCCTTATCATTTTCTTCATAGGTTAGACTAATTGATAGTTTAGATTCTAGGATTCAGTGGTTATCCTAGAACGATCTTAGCATTGAAAATTTCTAGTCCAAAAAATTCATCCCAGAAGAGATGAATAGTCAAAGATCACTTAGGAAAAAATTGACATAGATAGGAGGAGAGTGGGAAGATGCTTGGAAGGAATCCAAAGGCAAGTGGCAAGGCTAGAAGAAGAAGGGCAAGTGGTAGACATTCTAAGAGAGTGGACAAGTGGAGGAAAAGAGGAAATTAAATAATAAAGTTATTTAATTTATTTAGCAAGAGCATCAGTAAATAGATATTTCATCCATTTACTTTGTTGAAAAGGGGAAGGGGGGGAATAACAGGATAAATTAAAAAAATTATTCAACTATAGAAGACTAAAATTAGATAATTATTAATTAAAATTATTTAATTATAAAAGGGATAGAGGAATATGGTAATATTTAATTGATTAATTAAAGGGAAATGGTCAAATAATTAAATAATATAATTATTTAATTAACATTAGAAGAAAGAGGAAATGTTAGTAAGGCAATTAAATAATTAAAAATTATTTAATTATTGAAATCAAAATTGGTGGCTAGAAGAAGGGTTAATTTTTGGTGTCTACAATGTGTATAGCAAGGTATGACAAAACCCAAGTGGTGGTGTTATCCTTTAAGTGGACAATGACACTACAAATAAAGAGTGTTTTGTTCATTTGGAACACAATTACACATTGTCGAAATAAGTGAGGCAACAATCATAAGCATGATAGTCATAATGCATAAAAGTGTTAGATGGCCTTTAATTTGCATAGGATAATTATTCATGCTAGATTTTATGCCAAAACACACGAGGAACACATTTACCCCAATGACACAAAAATATTCCATAAACATATCATATGAAAAATCAATGACCATGTCTCATCCTCACTCCTCTCATCAATTGTGGATATCATAGAATAGCACAAGAACAAGAATAAGATAATTCAAGAAAAAGAAAAGGCTCTCTAACCAAACAAATCAACAACCATTTAGATCTACTTGCCAAGAGATAGGTGATTTAGATAGAATGATGTTTGATAGGATTCCTATTGTAGGAGTAACATATCCATTAAGGCATGTTGTGATAAGGATGGTAAAAAATGGTCATGCAGTCAATCGGTTTAAGGAGTTGGCAAGGTCAATAGTTTATATATTTATTGTGGTTTTGTTTAAAGTTCAGTCATTTTTGTGTAATTTGCTATGTTTGTTACTATTTTAGGTGTTCATGTCTTAGCAAAATATAGTTTATTGTGGGTTGTTGTGACGGTAATGTTGTGAATTTATTATGGTAGGTGGATAGTTTATTGTGATATTTGATGTGCAATGATGTTTGATTGCATGACAAGATGATATGGATTGATATGTTTTGGATACTTGTCTTTTTTTGGATTTTGGAATATGTGATTTTTTTAAAATTGTTTTGGATACTTTATTCTTTATTTTTTTTAGAATATTTAATTTTTTTTAATTTTCAGAATATGCAAATTCATGTAAGATGTTAAGATCAATAATTGAGCTATAATATATATATTCAAATTTACTACTAATAAGGATGTTTTCACTTGTCCCTACTATCTAGCAAGGCATCAAAATTTACGAATGAAATAATGGAAGTGGATAAGTGAAAGATGGAGGCGGCTTATTATGGAATTGGAGTTGGTTTGATATTCAAGTTGAATATCTCGCAATGGAATAACATGTTTTATTCAAGTAAAAGGATTAGACATATGGCTATGTAGGTAATGTAATGGTGCATTAAATGATATGTGGTACAAAGAAATGGACATGTTAAGAGTTTCCCAAAAACATGTTTTAAAGTATATTTTCCTATTTTTGATCAAGATCAAGGGATGGATTTAGATGGGATGAATATAGTATATGGGTAGGAGAAGCAAGATCAAATGTGGTAATGGATGATGGAAGTAAGAAACAAATAAGATAAGGGATATGGGTCGGATGGTGTGGATAAGGTGAAGTGGATAGGATATATGATGCTTATGGATATCTTTAGCCTTGTCAATATCAAAGGGATAAAATGAAAGAAGGATAAAAGTAAGATGATGGACACGGTGTGAGGGATAATGGAGGATGTGGTAGGTAGGATAGAGTGGATGAAACATGCCCCAAAGTGTATAGTTCAAGAGGATTATTGATGTTGGTCCCTGCTGATGATTGAGAGGGGGGGTGAATCAGTTACCTACCGGTTATACAGAATTAAAATATTTTACTCAAGTTTGCACTAACTTAATATTCATCAATACAAACAGGATCATTAATGCATGAAAAGATATACAATAACACCAAGAATTATCTCGTGGAAACCCAAATGGGAGAAAACCACGGTGTGAGTTGATGCTCACAAAATTTGTACTCTTCTAGAGCACGCTCTATAAGGAGCCATCTCTGTTAGGAGATTACAAAGACACTGTTAGGTGCCACCCGATTAAGGGATTTTCTTTAAGGCATCTTAATGCCTTTACCCTGTTAGAGGTAGCCTTGTTAAAGGACTTAGGATCATCAATTAAGATGTCACCCGATTAAGGGATTTTACAAAGGGACCAGTTAAAGTCCCTTCCAACTACTTCTATTAAGCACCACATACAACTCCTTCGATTTTCACATCATGATCTATACTAAATTCTTCATAAATGTAATACAAACACTTCATCCTTATATTCATAGGAAGATCAACATAACAGACTAATTTTATGATCACCGCATTAGTTAAGAGGATACACACATTCTTTTCTCACTCTGCAACATAATTAATTATGTATAAGGAAAGCAGCCCTAATCATTCAAGTAAGCACTAGAAATTTACAGAGCAAGTAAGAACATAAAGACACTTCTCTTACTCTGAAGACATGCATATGGAATAAATACACCCTTTACTTAAAGTTGTGATTCCTAAAAGGAATTAGAGAGAAACACAAGGAATAGATATCTAAGATTCCAAAAATTCCAATAACACTTCTTCTAACACAAACTTCAAAGAGTAATTTCATTCAAGGAACATCAAGGCACATTCACAAGACTAATAGCAATATCCTTAACCAAAGATCCCAGTTTTGCAACATGGGCTCTGATACCAAATGTAATGCCTGCCAAAATACCCCAGAGAAATATAGCTAAAAACATGCTAATTTAATTTTTTTTTTAAACAATACAACACATAACATCACTTAAGCAATGCAGTGAGCACACAACAACATTTAAGTGTTATGAACATAGAATAATTCACTCAAGCTATTCAAACAATTACGCAAGCAAAATACAATAAATCATTACTACTAACTCCCTAGGGTATCTCAATGCCATTACTTAATCTACCTACATAAGCAATAAGCATTTAATTTCTTCCAGATCAATACCTCATAATCTTAATCATTATACACACATAGGTGCAACATAGAAATACCTAACACCCATGATATGCAGCCTACCTAATCTTTCATTTAATATGAGATTCTATCTTTTAATGCATAGCTATTTCCCTTTTTCTCTAAGGTTCATTTTATATACCAAGTCAAAATGTTCCTATTACCATTAACCAACCTTCGACTATGAACATCACCATCCATATATCAAGATTAACCCTTTCATTGCATTAACATAATTTCAATTTACAATTAACTCCTACATAGTCACTTATAATTCTATGCTCCTAGCATACTTATTACTTCATCATGATTCCAGAAGCACATAATGCAATACTCATAAAGTCTCCTTAAACATTTAACCCATAGCTCGTTTAGTACTCATAAAATATCTTACATTGTATCAATTAACCAACAATCATCTCATTACAAATCAGGTAACTACATGAATTCATCTCAACACAAACTATGATACAATATCCTAATTCCATAACCACTAATAGCATCCACCAAATGGAGATATAATTCTTAAACTATAACACATGATACATTCTAATCCTTTCCTAAAAGACAAGAACTCGTTTAATCGTCTTCCATACATTTACTAGTAATTTCCATTAATAAGATTAGTAATTCATTCATTAAGAACATCCATACAATATTTTCATAAGGAACATTAAACTACATCCTAAGCATTATAAGATTTTCAATCCTACCATTAGATCACTAACTACGAAGTATGATGATATAATTTCAAATTCTTTAATCACAACTCATAAACATGTCCTAAGATATCTTCCAAAATTACTCAAACTCATACATCCTATCAAGACATAACATTTATTCTACTTAAATCATTAGTTAAAGACATCATTTCAAATCTAATACCTTTATCATAACATTTACTCGATTTACTTTTAACATGGCTCATCAAGAATACAAAATACATCATTTTGTTTTAAACAACAATACTTATCCACATCTCATGCATCCATTTCATTTAATATAAATATGTTACAATACAACTCAAGGTTCATCATTGCAATCACATACCATAACCAAAAGCTATTACTATAACTAGAACAACATAATCATTTCTCATAAACATGATCTCTTTTACAACCATTACATAAGTCACATCATCATTTACATTCTTGTTGTAATTATAATCCATGAATAATCTAAAGAAGCATCCTCATCCACGCAAGAAGAATCCAAAGACAGGAACATCCCAATGGTTTAAAAGTACCAACCACCCGACCATGTGGAACCAAAGGAACCACCCCTCGTGCTAGGAGATGACACAAGGTCCCAACACACACTCTACATCTAGGCTGACACTCAAAAGCAAAGAGACTAACCAACAAGGACTCTCAAGCAAGAAGTCACACAGAGCCACAAGAATAAACTCCCAGAGGCGTAAAACTCATCAGGACATAAATGCATCCAATAAGCATAATCATAAATTAAGGAACACATGTAGGAGTGGAGTGTCATCACATGCCATCGTCATAACACAATAACATAATAACACAAGGCACTAGCCTGATGGACATGTGGAGCCATCTCAACCTATGAGAGACCAAGGGAGATTAGTTTACCGTCTTCACGGCCTTCTCATGCTTATCCTAAAACATCCTCCCTAGGACATAAGTCATGAGGCTCAAAACTATTCATTATCTTGTTTAAGTGAGTTATAATTTTCCCATCCCAATTAATTCATTATCAATATTATCACTTGCTTACAAATCATGGAAAACTCCAATGTGCCCTGGTGGTCTAGACTTCATGCATCCTTACAAGGAACCTCATGCAAGCCTATCTCTCGTGACCCTGGTCATCACAAGGAAGCCCACTCCTCCTAACATTGCCCAACAACACATCACAAGAGGCTCTACCAACATAAATACATTAAAATAATACTCAATGCAACCAATAACTTCCACACATACTCTCACAACATATGCAAGGCTACAACAACATCAATATAACAAAATGAGCCTCTTGGCTAGCAAGAAATAAAGGCATATCAAGCCATTAAATTTGTTGCCATTAATGAAAGTAAAACCACAGCAAGGCCAACTCACTTGCTGCCCCAAAACAACAACACTTCCAACTCACCAACCATAGCACATCAATATGGATGAAAGCACAATTCTTTCCCCAATAACATAAGAAGGTAAATATGCTTGAAACCAACAAAATACATCAAATAAAATCAGATATAAAACTATAAATCATCAACGCCCTCAACAATGCTTCTGGTACAAGAATTAATCCAAAAAGTACCACACAATCAAGCAACTAGCAAATGAAGGCCTATTTATCAAAAATAAAAAAACAAAACCAAGCAAAACCATGCTCCAATCAAAATATTTCAAAAATATTATATTCCATACCTACCTTCCCAAAATTCAAGAAAATAAAATATATTTTCTACCTACCATAAACTTCCAGCCAATCAATTCCAAGGGTAGGTAAAATAAATTGACCTGGGGTGAAAATAACTTTTAAATAAAAGAATACAAATTACCCCCTTTTAAATTACTTAATGGGTAAAATAATATTACCCAATAAATAAAATTCACTTCAACATTAAATAAATAATAAACACTCGAAGACCAATATTAAATCAAAACTCCATGCACGACACAAACTGAGAAAGACACAGAAAGCTTTCAACAAACCCAAAAATACAAATATTTCCCACAAACTATAGAATAAAACCTTACAACAAATTTATGCCTTCATATATTTCCTTACTCACTATACAAATTTTAGATTCATTTCCCCAAGCTCACACATTCAATCTACAGACACGGAGCATACAGGAAAACTGTAAAATAAAATATAAAAAGGTAGAATACATCTCCAACCTGCAACCCGTGTTATGGAAGAAGCTGAAGAAGAGATTCCACCAGCCAAACCAAATCCAACCCAAACTCCAGCCAAAATCCAAGAGAGAAGAAAACCAAAACCAAGAAGAAAACTTGCTAGAGAAAATTTTCCAGAGAGGAACCAACCCATGAAAAATTCACGGAAAAGAAAATAAAAAGACAAACATTAACCAAAAACCCTAGCCTCAATCTCAGCCAATCAAAATATTCCAATCTATAATATAGTTTACCAACCCCACCATATAATATAATTTTACCTCCCTTTTTAAATTCAACCAATAAGAGAAGAGGGTAGGTAAGGTAAATATAAATCATGCTTTTTACAATTTGGTGGGAATGTTTTATCATTTTATTATTTATACAACCCACTTAATATAAAAGTCAAACTAATAAATAAAACATGAGCCACAATTAAATAAATTAAATGGGGAAATTAAATTAAATAAACCAAAGGCTCATAAATGAATTAATAAACTAGATAAATATTAAACCATAGGCGATTAAATAAATAAATACCAATAAAGGTCAAATCACAAATAAATATAAAACACATCATAAGCTAAACAATAAAAATTAAATAAATATTAAATCATCATTAAAATAAATAAACATTTAAATATCAAATAATCAAATAACCAAAAAGGCAAGAATCCAATAAATTAAATTAAATATTAAATAACCAAATAATCAAATCACTATTAATCAAAATAATTAAAATAAACATCATTAATTATTTAATCTCGCATCAATAATCAAATAGTCAATCTCAACATACAAGGAATAATCAGCCAATACTAACATACTCACAACAGAGAAGAAACCCAACTTAACTAACTATCATGACGACTTGCGCCAAGACACTGACGACTCACAGTGAACAACTTAGACCTAGAGTATGTGAGGGGAAATTGTGCCAACTCCGAACTACGTACCATTGGGATTTAAAGACACGCTCAGACTTGTGGAGCCAGGTGGAGTCAATGTTTGGTACCTACAAATCCTGCATCCACAAAGCAACGATACCACATATGCATATATATATTATAACAGACAAGGGTTACAGAATTGCAACGACACATCCCACTCGCAATGAGTGATGTGGAATTGTCTCTATCCCAAAGATAGTCATACAACAATCAAACAAACCATAAGATCAACTCATCATAGATAATCATTAAATATGGTTAGTACATAAAAACATCATCAAGTGCATGATTAGTATAATTCATAATTATAGTAAGGCATGTAAAATCCATCAACAATTATGCTCATCAAATCACATGATCAATATAATATTTCGATAGTCAATCACATAATAAGCATATAGTGTCTAATAAATCACACGATCATTAATGATAGTATCAACATCCTATAAATTATCTGAAATAGCCTATGCCCAATAGTGTCTATCACGCATAAATTAAAGGTCAACTCTAGTCAAACAAGTCAAGTCAAGGGTGGACACTACAAAGGATTTGATTTTGGAATATAGGGACCCAAAAAAAATGGAACGGGTGATGGGGAATATGTGTGTATGGATTTAAATGGAGGGACATTAGATTTAATAGGGATATTAATGTCTTGAAAGTGAAATATCTACGCAACGCCATGATAATGGGGATGTTCTTTCATATGAAGAGTTCCTATATACCTTGTTCATTGACGCCTAACCCTTTGCCTTTATAATGCATATTTTGATAAATATTTTTACTAATGGGGTACTTGTTACCTTTGAAAAAAATGTTAGTCTATTTTGAGAGCGATAAGGTGCGGAAGAAATGATAAACCCATGAAGTAAACCAAATTGGATGAAAGTGGAGGAACCCATTTGATAAGTAAAGGATTCATGAATATCTTGGATAGGGGTGATGGGATTTTGAGGAGGATTTAGATCAAGAGAGAGACTATTAGGGGTGATGGGATATTGAGGTAGATATGGAAGATTATAACATGGGGATGAAGGGATGCTTAGATCTTGGCTTGGAAGAGGATTATTCGATGTAGTGGAAAGGGTATTTTGCTCTATGTTTTGAATGGGATAATGGGATGGGATGGAAGGAATATCATGATCTTGCTTAGGACGTAGATTATGAATGAGACTTGGAAGGGTACTTTTCTTTTGAGATGGAAGGGGATCATCTTGGATAGAATGGAAAGGAGATCATCACAAGATTCTTGAGAAATGGGATCTTGGTCAATAATTGGATGGGATTGGAGAGTTTTCATATCATGATCTTCATTCATGTCAAGACTTATTTCTTTATGATTTGGAATATTTTCTTGACATGGATCCAATAATAATCATGGGATATGAGTTAGGATATGTATAGGGGATCCTTAGATGGAGTCAATGTTTGGGCATGATTGGAATTGATTTTCAATAAGATTCTCTAGAATGGATTTGATTGTAAATGGAGTGTATGATGGTACTCAATTTGGGAGTTCTAAATCATGGAAGATATTTATATTAAGAAATGGACTAGCTTGGATTTCATGATTAAATATTTTGGTTGGTCCCTAAAAGGTGTCATTGTTGTATGAGTTGTTTGATGGATATAATGTTGATTGTTGTTGTGAAGCTTTGAGAGATAAAGGAATGGTCAAAAAGATGGAGGCTACTTATGGATCATCTTATTCTCAACATCCTATTATGAAGTTGTCTAGAATGGTCATGGATGTTATTGATGTGACTATTTTGGAATGAGTTGTTGCTAGACATGGGTAGATGATTTTGATCATGCCTGAAAAAAGTGTCGTAATGTATGTCTACTTTCTCATTAAGTGAATTATTGGGATGTTGTTCAACAGTAATGTCACCTTGATTAATAAGGTCTTGAATGGTAGTTTTAAATTTTATGAAAGTAGAAGTTTTATGTCCCTTGGTTCTTATGGTATTAACAAAATTCAATGTTTTCCACAATTCTGGTTTACATTTTTAGGCAATGCGATAATGTTTGACTAGATGAATTTTCTTAAGAAATATTTTATTGATTCTCCAAGACTAATGTATTTTGTGTTGGTGTTTCAAGAATGTTTGATATGGGTTTGTTGTTTGGAGGAACCTGTGAGTAGTTTTAAGGATTTGACATGGGGATGGATGTAATGATATGGATAGGTGATGTGGTTCATTGGAAGAAGTGATTTGTGAATTGCAAGTTTCATGATGGTGATTTGGGTGATATACATGAATATGTGAAGATTGGATATTTTTGAGACATGTGTAAGTTGGATTGATATGATTGATAGGTTGGTTGTGATGGGATGGCATCAAAATAAAATATGGTTTGGTGTCATAATGATTTTGGTTAGTTTGGAGGTATGGTTTGAAGAATGGGTTTTGAAATAGATGCTTTATCTTTCGTAACCATTTTTTCAAACTAATCCATTTCTTGTAGTTTTTTTGGACTATGATTAGGTATTTTTTTGATAAACAAGATGTGTTGGATGTTAACCAAATATGTGGTTTTGATGTTATTTTTTTATGTTGGATGGTGGTGGATGATGAAAAAAATAGTTTAAGTGAAATCTAGATCTTATGATTATCATGATTATAGTTAAACTTTCACTAAACATATGAGCACAAACCCAATAGATATGGGGTGCCAAATAGGTCAACTTTAGAAGTAAACTTCCAAGTATAAGGGCAAATTGAAAATATGGCGGATGTAAGTTCTATATATCAATGACTAATTTTAGATTGTTTTATAGTTTTGTTATTTTTGTAATAATGGATGGGTAATAAGTTTGTCCAAGGATAGTTTGATCAAAGTCTATTGTTTGAGGTGTTGATGGATGGATGATTTTGATATGTTTCAAGTCTAATTTGGCAAAGTTATGAGCATAAGCATAGAAAAGTGTTAAACCTAAGGGTTTATAATATTAAACACGTGCTCAAAAACATATGAAAATTGCATAGGAACTTATGATAGATGTGTAGGAATAAGTGACGATAGTGCAAAAAGATCTTACAACAAATGTATAATAGGATGTGACAATTCTACAATTTTATTAAACAATTACACAAGAATATATGACAAATGTGTAGCAATATGTGACAAGTGCATAGTGGGATATGACAATCACATAGTTTCATTAAATAATTGCATAACAATATGTGACAAAAGTGTAGCATGATGCGACAAATGCACAATAGGATGTGACAATTGCATAATAAATCAACGAAATACAAATTTATAATAAATAAATACAAGTTCATAACAATCATTCTTGATTGCCATCAACCCACTTGGTCATCTACAAGCCAAGGACGGGAACATGATCCAAGCATTTTTTTGTCCAATTATGAAGCTATGCTTCCTTGGAGTTCTTCATGACATGAAGAACCACCAACCTTGCATGAAGAGCCTAACTACCTGGAAACAATGGCAGGATGGAAACTTTGGTGCAACCTGATACGTCTACATGAATATCAAAATATATGATCATGTAATGCCCTATCATCAAGATATTGTAGAAACATATAAAGAATTTTTTCTAGGCTAATTCATCCATTTCAATGAACAAGGCTTTGGTGAAAGCACTTCAAAATAAATGGATTTTCTAAACAATAGGATCATCATTCGCTATTCACCCATATTTGACACCCTTTCCCAGATTCATAGCTCAAACACACACAATGAGAAGCAAATACAACCTTAATGTAGTAAAGTCATGCATATTCCTAATAATTTTATTCATTTTTTTACATGCATATGAACAACGTTATGAAACTAAGTGCATTATTCTCCAACTATGAATCCTTGGAATGACAATGTAAGTAAATAATATTTCTCATTGTAAATGAATCTACATGACTCTTTGGGCATATTTATCATGAGTACTTATATGTTGTTCTTTGCTAATCTAAATGCAATTACATTCACATCTCAATAAGCATGTAGATTTATATCATATTAAAAGAGATTTTGGCCATAAACAAGAATATGCTAATATCTATTAAAAAAGGTGTATCGCATGTATGTATATATAAATATTTCATATTTATAATCGTATATACATTCTTATGCACAATCATTCCAAAAGAATAACTAAATTAAGGAAGTCATGCTTAACTATGATAAAAGAGTGCAACTTAACTGGTAACTCCTAAATTATATTCATAAGAATCGTAATCGGACATAAAGAATCTCACATAGGTATATAATGAATACACAAATATTTGACATCTTCATCATTACTAAAATCTAAATATATTTTCAATAAAAAGGAAACTAATCCCACTATCTTTATAATTTTTAATTTCATCGTATAATAAGGCTTGGTAACTTAATCAATCATCTTATGTCAATAAGATTATTATAATTCCAAACATTTCTTAAAAGAATTCATTGATAAAATTCCAAGATTGATATTCTTCATATGTATATGTATATGTATATGTATATGTATATGTATATGTATATGTATATGTATGTGTATACATATGTATATGCGTATATAGATATGTGTATATAAATATGTATATGCATATGTATATATGTACTATATATATATATATAGACACACACGCATATACCTATACATGTATGTATGTATGTAGTAAGACTATATCACACATCATCTAATGTAAGAAAGTGAAGCACATAAGCTATGAAATATGCAATATTGCCTACATAATAAGCATATATTCGATATGTGAGTCTCGTGGTGGGTACAAATAAAAACCATTGTCAAAGGCGAAAGGAAAGTTTAAATACTTTTCTTGAAAACTTTGGTCATTTGGCAAGCATTCCAAGGAGGTAAGAAAAAGATATGGAAACACAATAAAAGCATGCAATGGAGCAAGGAAGGGACCCATGCACTATATTTATTCAACGAAAAAATGAGCATTGGAAAAGAGACGTCACCTTGCGTGCAAGGAAAATTAAATACCCGAAAGTATAATCACAAATCTAAAATTTCCTACAAACAAACCAAAAGAAAATAAAAATATATATGAATGGAATATTCAATAGTGATAAACAAACGTAAGTTAGTGCCTTGATAGGTATACATTCTAAAATTGAAGGATTTTTAACTAGCATACAATAATAATCTTGAGGTATACGTAAACATATTGAGAACTAAAATAAAATTAAACAAGCAGCATAATGCACTCTTAAATGACCCAAAGAAAGAATAGAACAAGATGTTGACAAGTGTAATAATCTTATAAGATGTTATTAAAAATTGTCAAATTAAAAATCAAAAAAGTCGCTAGAAAAAAATACATAATCGCCACAAAATTTACAAACGTAAAGGACCTAAAGAGAGCATTAATTAATGGTACATATTGTGTACACAATCTCAAAACACAATTTGAACATTGATATTAAATCAATACTCATTTCTATCAATAACACACATTTGGGTTTTGTTAAAACAACAATAGATATAATCTCTAATTTTTTAATATGATTATTTTTAAGTTTAATATCAAGACCACTTGTACAATATTATTCAATGTATTTTATATGACAAGTATATGAGAGATTTCTAACAAATCGGTGTCAAAATTTATTTGCAAAACTCTTCTTAGACTACTTCATAAATTTAAACAATTACAAATCAAAAGAAAACGAGAACACTTAAAAGAACAAATGTATGTAATAGATCAATTTCAAAACTAACTTGAAACAATCATTTATCCTCCCAACACACCCATTGTTACAACCCCTCAATTATCGAATCTCTCATATTTAGGGACGAATAAGACCAACAAGATGAAATTAAGTTTCATATGTACTTAGGTATACACCCTTACAAATTAAGTTGTCATTAAATCCTAATACAAAGTTATTAAAGTTTACAGATTATCATCACTTTGATTGGTGGGATGCATTTATTGAACTAATTAGATTCTTATTATACCACCTTTTTCCATTAATAGCAAGGATTGCTTCCTTTTATCTTTCATTAAGAGAGAAATATATTACATGGCAATCTATGATTATTTCAAAACTAACTTGAAATAATCATTAATCCTCCCAACACACCCATTGTTACAACCCCTCAATTACCGAATCTGTCATATTTAGGGACGAATAAGACCAACAAGATGAAATTGAGTTTCATATGTACTTAGGTATACACCCTTACAAATTAAGTTGTCATTAAATCCTAATACAAGGTTATTAAAGTTTATGGATTATCATCACTTTGATCGGTGGGATTATTGAACTAATTAGATTCTTATTATACCACCTTTTTCCATTAATAGTAAGGATTGCTTCCTTTTATCTTTCATTAAGAGAGAAATATATCACATGGCAATCTATGTTTATGTTTTTGTTTAGGATGCATTACCATTGATCAGTCTCAAAACTGGATTAAAATAATTATTAATGCCTCCATACACCCATCGTTCATCCCCTCCATTCCCAAGCATTTCACATATTTAAAGTTGAATTAGACCACAAACATGAGATTCAATTTTATGCATTCTAAAGTGCACACCCATGCACTTTCACAATTTATATAATTTCATTCATTATGCAAGAGTACAAAACCCTGTGGGTTATCATCACTTTGAATGATAAGAGATGTTAATTGAACTAAATAGATTTTAATTATATCAACTTTTCTATTGGCAGCAAGGATTGCCTCGTTTTATCTTTGAATATATCACATAGCACCCTCTATTTTGTTTTTTATTGAGGATGCATTATGTCAAGCTCTCCTTTCCATCACCGACTTCTTCCATTCCCATTCATATTGTATTTTTATACTCCTCTTTGTATGCAATGGCTTCTGCCAAATCATATTTTTCATGGCCTAAGTGGACAACGAAAATTACAATTGGTTGGGATTCGAGTATAACTATATGGCTAAATGCATTGCTTACATTACCATTTTCCTTTTTCTTAATTTTGATGTGATATTTAGATACAACACATAATAGCCGTCTCTTTGTTCTGCCGAGAAATTAAAACCAAGCGATTCCCAAAGTGGCATTAAATAACTGTGCAGAAAATTAATGAAATTGGAAGAAAAAAAAATGTTCTTTCAATATTAGTTACGCAGCACTTGATGATTATTTCATGTTATCAGATAGCATTCAAAGCCTTTCATGTGGGTAAACCAGCTAGGCAGGAAAAAAGTGTATTATATTGAAGAGTTCAACCCTACTTGGGCGCATGAGGAAAAAGAATATTTGAGATCTGTGGTCAATGGTAAGGCCAAAATTCTAATTACCCAATTAAGGACTGGATCCCACCATTTGAGATGTGAAACCGGTAGATAGAAGGTGCCTAAAGAAGAGGGGGAAGAAAAAACATATCAGTTTGCAGCATGAGGACAGTAGAAACAGAATGACATTTCATTATGGAGTGTACAGCATATGAAGACATTCGCAGCCAGTTTGGTAATGAATTAAAAGTAGATAGTCTGAACGAGCTTTTTGAAGAGTCAAGACTTCACAAAACAGCAAACCTCTTAATCAAGATTCACAAGAGAAGATTCAGCATGGAAAATAATCTGCAACTGGGATAATTTGAACTTGTGGGTCCCTTAGGCTGTTGGGTCTCGTGGACATCATTAAAACTCATTCATTCCAAGTTTGTTATATCTTACAAATACGGTAATGTGGGGGAATTGGTTCATTTAATAATGATATTTTTCATGCTAAATGTGATTCTTATGTTTGTTGCATCTTACGAACATGTTTGCACGGGGACTGATTCATTATATGATCGATTATCTGTTTCAAACATACGTGACTGCAATCTTAGACGGTGTATAAGTTAGGATCGTGACTCAAACATATTATGGTGCAAACGTGCAAACTCTAGTGAGAAGCATAAAATTTTGTCTCGTTTGAAATCTTGAATTCTATCATAGTCGTACAGAGAGAAGAAATGCAAACGAGAAAAGAATAAACCACCCAAGTTTGATGGTGACAAAGCAAAAGATTATCTTAGCATTTAAATTCTTTGGAATTTTCAGAGATGACAAAAGACATGTTACAAATTACTCGTTGGTTCTCACAATAGAAAATTGTTTGCCAAAATAATAATGCTTCATTAAATTTGCAAATTGTTACTAAACTTTGAACCACCTTCATTGATGCAAGTTCCGAGGTTTGTAAGATATAAAGGTACATTATGCCTCATATCACACAATCATCCAGCTAAAATTGTACAAATGAACATCTACCGATTTAGAAGAATAAGTTAAGAACATTACAATATTCATGTCTATAGGATCAATTTCCAATATCTGAAACAGTGTTTAGAGCATTTCCAACAAGATTGTAACACAGGTTGGCATGTGTGATCCGCTTACTACAAAGGCGGGAGATTCCCTCTGCAACAATGGATCTAAAATAAATGAGACACACACTTACAAGTAGCTAATAAATATGAGAATACACAGCATTGTCTGCTGAAGTTGCAAACATAAACCTGAGGCAATAGATGGTCACTACAAGACAAGTGACCCTTCTTAGCGCCATACAGATTTGCCACATAGAAGAAAAGCTAAATCAAAACTTAGCTGGACTGCGTGGACCTCGTAATATTTGCTCTTTGTGGTCTAAAACGAGCTGTGCCTTAGCCCACTGAATACCAAGTTCGACTTAATATGTTTAATGGAAAATAATATGGATTGTGTATAGATTGGTTTGACCCATTTAATATCTTCCATCGAACATTTTAGATTATCAGTAATATTATAAGAAATTGATGGCAAATTTGACAAATATTTTCACATTGGTGGGACATGCTGGCAGAAAAATACCAACATGAAAAGGAACGATTGATGGCAGATATCTGCCTCCATACAACATAAAAGGAACATATTTGCAACAAGACCGAAATTTGATCCTAACCACATGCCACTGGCCTTAAACGGACTTAGCATATGGACTTTATTTGGGCAAGTTTGACCACTATAATTGTTACTTGAGGTCAATCCAATCACATTGGAAGGGAATCCTTCGAATCGATTATGAACACATCTCTCATTTTTCATTAAAATGAAAAATCTGGATTTTATTTCTTTGACAGACTAGGAAGCTCTGCAGAGACAGCAATGTTTGGATGAGTTGGTATCATTGAAAAGATTTGATTCTTAACAACACCCAATGACTGCTGTATTTCTCTATATATAACAACATTCTGGCTAGAATAGGGTTGCAAACTTGTAACTGCACCATCCAGCATCTGTGCCACATCAGATGGTGGATATTGTCTCTCTGTACAAGTCTGCATCACAATCAAAAAACACAGATTCATCAATGAGGATAGATTTGAAATCAACATTTCATGCAATCATATTTTACAACAAACAGGGAGGATAAGTAATAGAAAGCCTGAAAATTTCATCAATAAAAAACTGGTTATTCAAAACAAAAATACCTTAATCAAGAGCAGGGTGGCAACACATGATGTGATGAGGTCCGATGGTACTGGTAACTCCTTCCCCATTGAAAGACCTTTGTGCTTAACATCAGAAATGTTTTCTACTGTCTGTTCAGGTCCAAACGAGAAAAATGAATTCTCTCGGAAACTATGTGTTTCCTGCTCAGTATCTCTACTCGAATCAAATTGAGAAGATCCTAGTTTCACTCCCAAATTGCCAGAATCAGTGACAGCATCTACATTGCGTATGGGATCAAAAGCTCCACCAGCCTTTCTGAGAACATCGTCCCCTTCCTTGAGTGATGAAATTGTCTGCCAAAAGAGAATGAAACAACACATCAAGCACATTTCAAGTAAACATGTTATTTTGCATGCCACAGTTTTAACAAAGCCAATAAAGCGAATAAGGAATTTATGCAACACAAGGACACCTGCCTTTCCATGTACAGCTCAAATGGACTTGTGTTCAAGGACCAGTGAAACCTCTATAGTTTTTTTCAGTAACTTTTTTAGAGATTTATGAACTAGCCTCTTAAAACATTGGCCACTTTCTATTAAATATGCCCCAATTAACTTGCTTCTGAACATTTACAAAGGTTACATCATTTCTATAAGTTCTGACTTTTGTTCCTAATCTCTATGATATTGCTTTCATAAAATAGAAAGTTACATAAGCTGATAGTGTATATCACTCATTCATATTTTCTCTACCTAGAACACTACTAAATACTAAGTACATTTTATCATGGTCTCTATCTCAAAAGGGCATTTCAGCCCTTATAATACATAAGCCATTATAATGGTCCATTGTCATTCTAATATAGTGACAAACAACCACATATCGATGCAGAAAACAAGATACTTGATTTCTTCATCTGCGTGGACGATGGGCAGATTTGCATCAATGAAGACTTACATTCACACAAGAAAAGTTAAATATGATACCTGCATAGCAACATCCACCAATGTTCTTGCCCTCCTCCTTGACTTATTAATTATTTCCCCAATCAGTGGACAGGTATCCAATGCTAGAGGAGCGCTGGGGTCCATCACAACACCTGAAGAAACTGCAATTGTACGATGCCATGGAGGTATTGAATTTTCTTGGTATGTATTTCGCTGTCTCAAATATACAAGAGCAGAAGCAACCTGATACAGTTTTAATAGGGTATTACTTTCCTTGAATATCTGCATATAGCTCAAATTATGCACATGATTTTGAACCCCTACAGAAAAGAATCATGGTAATATAATATTGATTTCTGCTACCAAATTACCTGCTCGTTGGCATCCCTAAGCTGGTGAATAACAGTTGCATACTGCTTCTGAAAATTATCTGAACTTCTCACGGCCTCTCCATTTTTCTGGTGACCATTAACTTCATCATTCATATGCCTCAATTCAACTAAAATTGCCTCCTAATAACAACAAAGCATCCAGTCACAATTTTTAGAGTCAGGTCAATTCTGGGGATCCTATATGCATTGTATTTATTTGAATCATTGTCTACATCATTGTTTTTATGCGTGAGTTCTCTATAAAATCACATATGGATAACAATACAGCATCCAACAATCATCATGACAACTGAGGACAATATACAAATCACATACGCTACAGAACTGCCCTGCATAAACTGCATTGTTCTGAAGAACTTGCATGATATATGCTATTTGCGATATCTTTTCCTAATGAAATTCACATATTACACCCAGAAGCGCTAAAACTGGTAAATTAAATGAGGATGGTGAAATAATTTTCTTAGGTAATCCCCTCAAGATGCAGCTAATTATGTAGAATGCAATCTGCCGATTACTCCGAAAATTTATTTCCATTAATTGAGAGGGCAGTGTCCACTAAATTGATTGAGATGTGTAGAAAAAAGGGTGTCATCATCCACAATATAGGCTTGTTGAAGAGTCGTAAGAATTACTACAGCATGACAAGTGGGAAATTCTAGAGAGATGTGATGCACCCATGAATGTGTTTCCATATGACACTGTTTAAAAAGAGCCGGGCAGGATATTAGTCATATAACAAAATACAATATAGACTAATTATAGAATTAATCATAAATATACCTCCAACCTAGCATAAGAACAACCTCTATTACACATGTCCCTCAAATACAATGCAACCCTAGTAAACTGATTCTGGATAGCAAGTATTACACATCAAACTGTATAAAACATAAGCGCTCCCTGTTGTTAATGTTCACTGCACCTTTACTCCTGACAGTTCTTCAATTAGAACCTTAAACAGGTAAAAACAGAGAAAATTTACCGCTGATTTATATTTGATGTTTTACACATTCCCAACAGATTGCAGGAATTCCGTTATTTCCAGATTCTATCTACACTTCTAACAATAAGTGTAATTTCAAAACCTAAATGATTAATGAATTCTAAATTTTTGACCTCCATGCTAAATATATCATACGATGGTCTCTAGACCATATTTCACTAATAATATTGTTTAGCCATTAGCTTATTTTCCAAAGTTTTCCCATAAGCTAATTCGCATTAGATAAACAAAAATAATTTAAATCATAGCAGCAAAAATTGTTTGGAGAAAAAATCAACAAACCAGAAGTAAAAGATTTTATGAAAAAATGGGAAAAAATGGAGAAAATATCGGATTTTAAAAAAAAAAAAGTAAAAAATTGTTTGAAATTTAAGGGCATTTCTATGACAGAGAGATATAGAGAGCAAATAAAATAGATATTTTAACCCATGAACTGTAGAAAACAAGATTTTGTTTTTTATATTCATATCGCTGATTACATTGCCCCGCACAAAGCATACTTTATAGTGCATTAATAATAACTAGATGGTTATAGTTGACAAAATTTCAATTAGAATATAGTTTGTGCAATGTCGCATATAAATTA
The DNA here is from genome assembly GCF_030272615.1 of Cryptomeria japonica. NCBI lineage: Eukaryota > Viridiplantae > Streptophyta > Pinopsida > Cupressales > Cupressaceae > Cryptomeria > Cryptomeria japonica. The sequence goes on from NC_081413.1 coordinate 347,776,628, forward strand.
AGTACAAAGCTCCAAAAAAAAAAAACGTAGCCAATGACTCTTGCTTCTACAAATAGAGCTATGCTAGACAGTTGTAGATCCTGATGATGAAGCTCCTAGTTTAGAGCCTTTCCTAAGTCAATCAACCTTGTGACTATCCAAGTTGGCCTCCAAGATCTCAAAATCCTCAGGCTCAAGAAAACATTAAGACGACCACTTTCCTTTGCTGAACAAACATCTTAAATTACAAAACGAGAATCAACTAGTTTATATTTGTGGTTTAATAGTACTTGCAACTTCTAGAACAGTGTAAAAGGGAAATTATATGACACAGGAAATATTGCAAATTCAACTTAATAGGCTTTGAATCAAAGAGCTCAAGATAGAGTAAGAGAAAATATTTTTGAGAAAAAAATCTTACATCACAAAAGACCATAAATGATATTGAAATGTTCTCACTGACAACTATTTTAGCAGATTTGTAAAACGGTAAAGAGAATGTTAAATATTTTCTCTTTGATAATAAAGGCATGCTAGTACAAAAGAAGAGCAATTGTTTGAGCCACAATTTCAGCTATTATTATTCAAGTAGATTTTCCTTGATTTTGCATATAAGTGATGATGGAGTTATAAACATTGATGGACTTTGAGTTGAGAATTGGAGAGACTATAGGTAGAAGTTTCAATGAAAAATCAAAGCATGAGGAACATTCAATGGGACGGTTGCTGCTGAAATCTATCTGGATTGTCAAAGAGAAAATATACAAGGTTTGCTTCGGGAGGGATTATGATAAGCCCACAAGACTTGGGCATGACTTCTGTCAAAGCATGTATTAGCTTGCCTGACACCTATTTAACATGCATGGAATGCTACACTATATGTTTAAAGCATTCACGTACTACTATTGTACTCCTTGCAGGCCTTCTGAATCTCCATGTATATGACCAACCTAAATGGAATCTAGTTCCCTAACAATTCGAGATTGTGCATTTAAGTAGTAAGTTTCACTAATTGGTTTAAAATATTGCTACAATTCATTCTTTTCAACACTACAAACTGATTTTTAACTTTCTGATACGAACCATTCAACTTCTGGTTCAACAAAGTCTATATAATATTATGCATATACTTCTGCTTCCCACTTGATTATACAATTGTCACTACCCTACCTGCATGTGATTAAAACTTGATGGCTAGTGTCAAATTGAAGCTTCAAATTATCACATTTTGTTAGCATCTGAAAAGGAAATTTGTCCCAACCTAACCCTGAAAATCTAAGATTCTAAACAACCACCTTGGTGTACTGCCCTGCCAATCCAAGGAAAGATCACAATAATCCTTGATATGTGATAGTACCTAGGCGGCTCAACAAATAGGGCCGACCAGGAATAAGGAAATTAAAATAATAAATAAAAAAGGAAAACTGTTACTTGAATAAAGGACCAACCAGAAATAAGGAAAATAAAATAATAAAAATAGCAACAAGGGCTGACCAGATTAAGGATATCAACAGCCACATTTATGTAGCACCCATTCATTTAGGGCCGATTGGATTAGTCAAGAATTATTAATCAGCCCACCCACAACATATAAAGATGGCACTGTACTTATGGAAGGCTGTGTTCCTTGCAAGGGTAATGGATGCCATGAAGAGGTATGACCCGTTTGCAATGGGAGATATAAAAGGAAGATCAATTCATCCAAGAAGGGCATCAAACGGAAAGAAACATTTGATCTGAAATCAGAAAATAAACCAATAAAGAGCAGAATCTGATTTATTATTAGCAGTCTGAAATTAGTAAGTTTATGTGTGGAAATGTGATGTGAGAATACGAACGCGTTATTTAAATTTTGCTAAAATATATAGGGATAATCGAAGCAATTGAATTATTCTTTAATTTAAGTATTGTTTTCCAATTCAAGTAAGATTACTGATATTTCTAATTGAACATATTATAAATTCCTATAGTTAATCTATTTGGAATTAAGGTAGGAATGGTTGCAAAACAGGAAGGCCGATCAACCCTTCGAGTTCACTAGCGGTGAAGACCAAACTTACCTTTCATCAAGTACACCACCTCGAGATGGAGCACTTGTGGGCTGGAAAGCTAATTAGTGCTCCTGGGCTTGATTGATGAGGATGGAATGCCTCCAAGGTGGACTAAGGGATGGAGTGGACCATTTGCCACCCATGCTCTCGCAATACAAGGATAACTATCCTTAAGATTGCGGTTTGCAAAGTTTCTAGCTAATTCCTAGTATTGATCACTAAAGGAATATGCCTTAAACGATTATTAATGAAATTGATTATATGTGCATTTATATGTTATTGAATCCTAACCCTTATGAAAATAATTGGTCGTATGATTACGTTTCAAATGTTGACTAACATGATTGCAGGACCTAAACCAAGATTCATATTGCTAAATACATTCCAATTGATAAATTTATGATATTAATTGTATTACATTTTTTATTCTAATTGGAATTGTGATTTTAGGGCAAAATATAGTAAAATCCCCAGAAGGGACATTACACTTGCTATTATTGTTGACAATTGAAATGTTAAAATTCTTTTGAATACTTAGGGTCACACGAATTGCAAGAAAACAGACTTCTTTAGGTTGATACCAAGCCAATAGAGTTTCATTACAATTTAGTCTAGCTTTCCATACTTACTTTCGGCAAGTACTCTTATAAGGTTCAGACATGTTAAAAAAATCAGATAGAAGCCCTTACTATTTATGATATTGTGCACCAATTCCCACTAAATTGTGTCTTTGGATTTATATACATGGAAAGCATTACTACAAACCTAAAGCAAATGACAGTACTGTGGAATACTGAGAAAAAACAACACATCTCTTAACCATTACATGTTAATGTCCTTAACATCTATTAGCAATATATGTCCATTCAAAGGTCCCCTACATGCAATTTGTCTTCGAATATTGATGAAATCTGGTGAATCTTTGATGGCGAACCAAGTCCCAATGACTAGAGGTCAGTTCTATGCTAAAAATATCAACGAAAAACCCAATTAAACAGTGATTTTATGTGGTTAGGGTATCACAACAGGTTGATGTATAGTAAATGCGTTTCTGAGGTGATTTTTTTGTGATTTAAACCTTTAAAAATCATTGAATGTCGTTGAAAATCATGGCTGATTAAATCAGGATTGTTGGGGAAAAAATCATTTTGATCAGGGATTTTTAAAATTTGTGAAAATCCATAATTGTTTAAGGATTTCTTTTTTATTTTTATTTTTTTTAAAGGGCAAGCGCTTTTAATTGGAGCTATGAACCAGTGAGATCACATGGGAGGACCTCATCTCCATGTCGTGAGCCAAGGCATCCTCGATGAAGCACCTGTACGGCTTGAAAGCACCAACCATCATTTCCATTGGCCAACGAACATAGACAAACCATCGATCGAGCCGCTGACACTGAGAGTCGACATCAAACTTTTACCCTACATCTGTGCTAGGCCTTCCTCGCGGTACGCACTACTAGATTGGTCTGTTGGCACTAGCGGGGGCAGAACAGATGTTTTTCCGAGATGGGGGACCTACGAACAATCACAGTCAGCGGGGGGCGGGATAAACCTCCACCTCACCGTACCGCCCAGCTTGGATGGCACAGCGTGAGGCTCGGGGGTTTCAACCCCAAGACCTCCACCCGAAGGTGTGCAACCTACAACCACTGCGATACGGGGACAACCCCAAATTGTTTTAGGATTTATGCTTTTCTATGATTTAAACAATTAAATTAAGTTGTCAGAAAAATACTTCTCAATATTTTAATTGTTAGTTTACATTTGATTATTAAAAAAAGTATTCTAGATGTGCAGATAAAGTGTTGCCAGGCTCAAGGCGATGAAAAGTGGTCATAAGGACAAGTTATATTATTTTATTAAAAAAATTGTTTTCTTCAAAAAAGAAATAAAAAAGCAACCGAAAAAAACATTGTTCAGAAAAGCAACAAAAATTTGTTTTCCTAAAATAGCTCTAAAAAGGGTTGTAAATGGAGATCCGGTCTTGAGATGAAGGGTCACTAATTATTTTTCATTTTCATTTGCTCTGAGCAAAAACATGAATTCTTCATATTTCTTGAAAATATGAAAACCCTTTTGGAATACCAATTTCGAAGATAAAAACCCTAGAATTACATTTGTCTTGCAAGCTGAGTTTTCTATGTATGTTTGGTAAAATGGAAATATTTGAGGTCTTTTGATGAGGCTTTGATTGCTAGATTTTACTGATGATATTTTGTTGTTGATTATAACATGTTCTAGGAGGATGTTTGAGGTTTTAATGGGTTGTACTTGTAATAGCAGCATTAATCTCCATTTCAAAACTTACAAATGTATGTTAGGTCTTATTTCTGAAAAGTGGTTTTTGCTTTTTCATAACATTTTCCAAAAAACCATTTTTTTCCTTTTTGTTACTTTTCTGAATAATCATTTTCCCTTAATAAAATAATATAAGTGTTATGATCACTTTTCATTACCTTGTGCCCAAAGACACCATCTTAAATGCATAGGATAATCAGTCTATATGAAAGTTGGCACACTCCTAACATGATAAACTTCTCCAAGAAGTGTGCAATGCTCCCAAAATGTTAGATTCACACATGTTAAGTACCATTGTGCACATCTTAGCTCTACGAACTTCTTGACACTGTAGAATTTCCTTTTGAAAAAGCTAGCACTCTCCAAGAAAGTTTGAATTTCCAAGAATGTTGGAATGGATTAAAAAATGAGCTAGTACACTTACTGTATTGACTCGGTCATTCATAATAAAATAAGATAATCACTTGTACTCAACCCAAATCCATGTGAAAGTATTTTTAGGTAGATCAATATAGGATACAACTAACTAGTATTGCAATACAATGGATATAAAAAAAGTGTTGTCATTTTTATGACACCCTTGTTCCATCAGTGAGAACCGATCACAGATATGTTCCATGGACCAGCACTACCCCAGTTGATCAAGGAAAAAACAATGGAATCATGAAGTGTGAAGCGTTGTCTTGACCCCGGAACCCCGAAGTTCCTAAGTCTTTTCCTCCCCAGAACTCCGAAGTTACCAAGTTCTTAAGCCTTTTCCTCCCCTGAACCCCAAAGTTCCCAAGTTCCTAAACCTTTTCCTCCCCGAAACCTCGGAACTCCGGAACCTTGAAGTTCCCAAGTTCTTCAGTTTTTCCTCCCCGAACCCCGAAGTTCCCAAGCCTTTTCCTCCCCGGAACCCCGAAGTTCCCAAGTTCTTAAGCCTTTTCCTCCTCGGAACCCCGAAACCCCGAAGTTCCCAAGTTCCTAAGCTTTTTCCTCCCCGGAATTCTGGAACCCCGAAGTTCCCAAGCCTTTTCCTCCTCGAAACTCCGGAACCCCGGAGTTCCCATGTTCTGAGGCCTTTTCCTCCCCGGAACTCCAGAACCCCGAAGTTCCTAGGTTCCTAAGCCTTTTCCTCCTCGAAACCTCGAAATTCCCAAGTTCCTAAGCCTTTTCCTCCCTGGAACCCCAAAACTCCGAAACCCTAAAGCTCCCAAATTCCTAAGCTTTTTCCTCCCTAGAACCTCGGAACCCCAAAGTTCCAAGTCCCTTTTCCTTCCAAACTCAGGAAACCCAAGTTTCCCAAGTCTTTCGATTTTCGACGACTTGCAACACTTCAAGATGGCGTGCTCAACACTCAAAGCTCTTAATGCTCTACCAACTCTTGCAACTTGTACACTTTCTTTCATGGAGCTATAGGGGCGCATTTAATGATTTTTGTGGGATTTCCATCAAGTGAAGTACAAGGCCATGCTTATTTATGGTTGCTTGTTGACCTTCTTGGCATGCCTTCATACTCTGCCTTTGGAATGTCAAGTAATCCACCTTCTAGAAGTACTTTTCTTCTTGGGATTGCCTTGTCAAGGTATGGTCGGGTTGCTTGCATGTACACCATGTCAAGTGCATGCACTTCCCTGCATTCCCTAACTGGCATTCCTCTGCACACACACAGGGGTCAAGGCTTCCCTTCCTTGACCAATGGTCTCTCTTCTGTGACCAGTTTTCTATATAAAGGTTGTTAAGCCTCATTGTAAAGGGTTCTCTCCATGTTGGCTTCAGCTATTCTATGCTCTTTCACTTCTCTTGAAGACTTGTATTTATCTTGCATTTCTACAACTGTAAGTTTGGCCATTGGCCTTATAATGAATTGAAATCATCATTCTTGCCTTCCTTCAACTCATGCATGTTGTGTATGTGTTCTTATCTTCATTGTAAGTGTATGTTGGTGGTTTTCTCTCACGTGTATGTTGTGTCGACTTGTGGAAAACCTTCTCCCCTTTTGACACTCAACAATTTCTAACCTCCATATGTGTTTGGGGTCATTCATGCAACTGAAGTTGTGCACCTCTAGGGTGTTTCAATTGATTCTTTGTGTCGTTTCTGGGTGGGAAGAGAAACGTCTCTTATCTTGGTACATAACCTCCTTTCATTTTAGCATTTCCTTCTTCCCTTTTCCTCTACAAGCTATTAGGATAGGTTTAGGAGTAGAATTTCGAGTGTTGAGTTGGTTCAACACCTGCACTTGGATTTGAGAAGGAAGTCGGCCTTCTCCGGAGATTCAACCCCATCGCGCAAGGTCCCAAACTTCAGGGTTGTTTCCATGTTTCACAAGGTTGCTGAGTTGATAGCTCGGCAAGGGTTAAAAAATTTGTGACAACAAAAACCATAGACCAAGAAACATACAAAGTATACGACACATCCAACAAAACTTCCACATGTTCAATACTTTGCATGGGAGGACAACATATATACAATCAGCTACTAAAGGCAATTATTCCCATTGATTGCCTGTAACTAGAAAACTTCTCAATACTAATAGACTTTGAAAACATCTTACAAAGTATCAACTTTCCCCTACAACGGCTTGTTGCCTTCAAGCATGTCTCTTAACAAAATGATATTCCACAGCAATATGCTTCGTCTAATCATTAAATGTGTTTATTCAAAACATATTTCACTTTGGTCAGATATTCTCATGACATAACTACGTTATTTTCCATCCATTTGAAATCAACAGATTTTCTTCCAACATGCAGCTTGACCAAATCCCATGCTATATTTTAGTCCAAGGCCTCTATTTCTTCATCCATTGCATTCTTCCAAAAGTGACCTTTATTCAGCACAAGTGACTCCTCAACAATTCCAGGATCATCATCAATAGCTTAAAAAAAGGTTAAAAAATAAAGTGTGCTATACCTTTCTGGTTACCTTCTTTTACAAACTGATAAATTCATGAGAACCAAGTGTCATAGTCTAATTTCATGAGTAACGAGTGCCATCGTTGGGTAGTATTTTGTTTGAATGCAAGTGAGCCAAAATATTTTATATGCAAATGCAGCAATCTTATGATTATGTATTTGTAAATAATTGTGTCCCATGAATATCCACAATAATAAGCATGTGCCAACACGCTAATCAATTCAATTTTATTCATCTTCACATAAAAAAGAGTATCATATTAATGTTGATAGAAACTATAATAAAAACATTCAAAACTCACCAATCAAAAAGATTTACTTGCTGCAAAAAGATATGTTTGTGGATGGACATATATCTTCAGACCTAAAGGTGTAGGAATGCCTACATGAAAAAGTAACTCAACATATATATAAATGCTAATACAATGGAAATCTGGTATCTGCCACTCTATAAAATAGTACAATTATAATACCAAATGATGTTAGAAAATATAGTAGCTAATATGTAAATTGAATATTTGGATGCTAAGCATCAAATGATAACCTACCGAACCCATTGAATGAAAGTTCTCATAAGAAATTCTAAGAGTTCTCTTGTGAACAATGAAATATATATATATACGAGAAAATATATTTGCCAGGTCCAATGACAAACTATGCAGTTATTGGCATATACTAAGATGCACTAATAATTATATTTGAATATAGTTCACATAATCTTGCACAGATTTTATATATGTGAACAAAATAATATTTAAAAAAAATAAAGATTTAATTTATATAAAAGTACAACAATAAAATTTTGAATACAAACCTTCTTGTCAAGAGAACGTGTCAATTCAGCAAGTGCCCTGATATCAGCCTCTCTGGCCTGTATTTGTGCTAATGTACAAGGCTGGTTATACATAGCTTTCTGAGCAGCTGCAACGACTTCATTTGCAGCAGCCTTTGCTTGTATAACAGAATCAACTGTATCCCCCTGTTAAAGCAAATGAACTAAGGTAACTAATATTGCATGACATGTTGGCAATAAAAATAACAAATTACACCAAAAATGGCATACTAAATAAATATTACAAGAAGATGGTGAAAGCTGGTTAACCTTTGCCTGCTTCAATAATGTATTGAAAGAATATTTAGATGGGGGACCAAATGAAGGTCCATCTCCTGCCTTCTCCAGTTTTTCATTCAGAGCAATCTTTGGAGAAATATGAACACCCCATCCTCTAGATTTTGTCTCCACTTGTATGCCTTCAGACATCCGACCCGATCCTTCCAAGACTATATTGTTTCTTCTCAGTGCGTCTGGAATATTCTCCAAAGGATTCAAGGGCATGCAGTCAATGTCCTGACCCATAAAAGACAACGCATTCCTTTAGTATGTAAAAGCAAATGGTCCTTTATTAGAGCATCTTAAAGTAAATGCATCAGTAAGAAATGAATGGAACGCTATAAAAAGACATCAAATTTTCAACTGCAAATGTCTTAAAGCCTTATTTTAGTCATAACTAATTACAAGGATCTGCAATAGACACACATTCAACACCTCCTAAGCTATTTTCCAAACAGCACCCATACCAAAAAAAACTCAGATCTTTAAATTAAGATTAATCTTCACACTTACAAAAGGTAGATAGTATAATATCAAAATTAAACCTAGAAAATAAATCTTGTTATTGCATGATTGAGGGCCCAAATTTCCTTTCTGATATATGGTGTCCTCAAACTCTGGACTGCCTATTTTTTCTTCAAAAAATGGTGAGAATGATAAAGTTAACTTATTCTCATATAACATACCTTGATAAATTTTACAACAAAGAAAACTGCATTTAAATCAAGAAGTACATACAAATAGTTGTTGAGACAGAAAACACATATTTCAGTATAACAATGGAGTTAATTATCATTTTCTCCTCCTTAAATCTACAAGAGTTTTCAACATGCTTCAATGAAAATCAAAAGCATATGCATCCTTTTCAAAATCGTTTACACATCTCTTTAACATATTATTTATGTATTACCTTATTACTAAATGCCACATTCTTGCTTTTCATGATTCTCTAATATAAATTTATCTTTATCTGATGTCATTTATCACTATTATTCTTCATTAATGTGCTTTTATTGTATGTTCCATGAAGTTTCTAGAGCAAAGATTACAGGGGAGCATTAAGACAAGTTTCCAATATACCAAAATCTTGCTCAAATTTTGCGGACAATAGGAAATCTTTCACAAAATTAAGCACCATTAGACACCGTACAGACATCCATGAAATTAACATTGAGAATTTGATATATCATAAATCATTATGACAAAATATAACAATTGTATCCAAGCTACAAATACACCCTAAGCACAAAGTAGCAAGTACAATAATCACACAAATACATCATCAAGATATTCATCAAACTTGTAATCTAACACTTTATTTTGAATTTGTATTTTTAATGCTCCTAGAAACCCCATGGGATGTCATATGGACTTCCAAACATCCTCAAACTATCCTCAGAGTTGTTAGAGTCCCTGAATGAGTTAAAAAATGGGGCATCCCCAAAACAGCCATGGGAAGGGCCAAAATGTCTTGGGGATTGATGACCACCCTCCTTACTGGTCAAAGGATGTCTTGTCCTAGTCCTGAATATCCCAAATGATAGGATAGTTCAAAATAGGTATTGGAGGCAAGGAATATGTAAGGCCCACCCTGATGTGATTCCTGCTATGTCCTAATTTCTTATCAATGCTTATGTTTAGCATGTTTCCAAGCCATATTAGGTAGATAGATTATCTATGGTGAGGTATACATTGGATTCTGACATGAGATTGTTAATGCATAATAGCTTCGGTAAGATAAATGATTGAATGAGAGATAAATGAAGTCTCTCATTCAATCATTTATCATATCGATAACTATGATAAAACCATCAAGCAATTGAATTATCCTTGATAGTCATTATATATTTGTATATGATCAAACTATTGATTAAACCATACTTTGCATCTTCCCCATATTCGTCTATTTAATGAATCTTATATCTTGATGAATATCGATCTAATATAATGATGACTCCGATTAATATATTATTATCGGATTGCATTAGACCGGGTTGCATATTATATCGGGGTGCATATAGTATATGTATCGAATGCATAGTTATCGGTTAGTATTATGTTAGTCACCGATAGTTATCGGTTAGTATTAGTCTACACCGATAGTTATCGGTTGTCAAGGCTAACGCACCGATAACTATTGGCTGTTAGCATGGACAGCCACCGATATACTATCGGGTGGCAGCGCTTGGTAAATACCGATAATCATCGGTTATACTCCACACCGATTAACATCTACGTAACATGCAGTTTATTAGTATTAACAATAAGACATGATCAAGTAATGTCTTGATCGGTCGTTATCGGTTGTCAAGGCTAACGCACCGATAACTATTGGCTGTTAGCATGGACAGCCACCGATATACTATCGGGTGGCAGCGCTTGGTAAATACCGATAATCATCGGTTATACTCCACACCGATTAACATCTACGTAACATGCAGTTTATTAGTATTAACAATAAGACATGATCAAGTAATGTCTTGATCGGTCATGACCGATCAAGGCATTGCTTGACCGTGCCTTGTTTGTCATATACTTATAGCAAGTGGCATTCGTGAGATAGGACATAGAAAATATAAAATGCTCCTCTCACCTGCCACAAATAAGAAGATATTCAGATAAATACATTAAGGTAATCATAGAATTAGATAATAGAATATAACTTGCATATTGAATGTAAATTGGACATCTTTTACAGAGATGTCTATGTTTAGTATCGTATATGCTAACCTATACTTGGTATTGACTGTTGTTTCATGACTATATCCATGCATTGATATATATGGTCAGAGCCACACTTGGCTAGTGTCATGCTCTTTTGTGAGTTCAATTAGTGTATCACTTGTACACTGTTTGAGTGAATACTTGCTATTAGTGTTTTGTGCTACTCTATTATTTAAATTATCTAGATTAGAAATGATATAAGTGATTATCATACTTTCAGATGTGATACATACTTTGAGTTCCACGTTTATGAACATGTGGATATATTGGCCTAACTGTGCTTCAGCTATGATCTCCATTATTGGATTTGATGCTTTTCCTTGAGTATGTAAGATGGGCGTATGGTCCTCACTTCACTTGCTTGGAAGTTTAAAACCTTTTTCCACATTTTGACTGCCATGCCTGGTCTCTATGGTCTAGATAGTGAGCCAATGATTCTTGTGAGTATACTTGCTCACGTCTCCATAATCAATTTGTTTCCTACAGAATTTTAGAGTGATTTCCACACTTCTTGGAAAAAGATGGAAAGACTGCTTTTTTTTAATTCACTTTGGGGCTTTGAAATCCCTTTTAGTGATTTTGCTTATTTTGTGATTTCTTAAATATGTAAAATTAAAGTAAATGTTATTTAAAATTTTAGAGCATGTAAAGGATGTTGAAACATATCCATCCATGCATTCATTGGATGGGGATACAAATTTGTAACCTTATTTGTATATTTAACTTTCATGGAACCTGTATCAACAGGAAATTGTGTATCCAACTGAAGTGAAAAAAAAATTATGAAACTTGAAAAGTGTGATTTTGTAACGTATCATGAGTTGGGTATGATGTTGTGAACACTTTCAAATGACTGGCATATCACGTTCATTCAATATTTTGTTGGTAAAAAATTATGCATGATTTTGAGTTGTTTAGCCTTCTTGCTTGTAGCTTTGCTATGCTGATTTGAAGACACAGTTTAACCTTTTTCTTCTACCATTTTTCTTACGTTGCCGATTTTACAATAACCTTGCACAATTTTGCAGTCCTTTTCTTCCTCATTCTTTTTTCTTTTTGTAGAAGTTAAAAATGTTAAGGTTTGAGTGCATTGTGGTTATTTTATTTCTGACTGTAGTTATGCCCTATCTCCTCGGGAAATGATAATGTAAATGAACTTTTTTAACTTTTGGAAAGGTCTTGATATAATCTATTGCTAAGTAGAAGGTTGGAACAATTGGATGTGTTCTTCTTTGTTGCTGGAAATGATTTATGAAATCTAGTCATTCCTGCCCTAAACAAAGTTAGGCTGGTAAACAATAATGTTTTCTTTGGGGTAATTAAAGAATGAAGGATGGTTTCAACTGCAGGATATGATGTTAGGACGTGAATTAAATAATTCCAAACCATCTCCAAGTATCATGTATTTATTTCTGGCAAAAGATTATGTGTAAGACTTGATAGGTGTTCGGTCCTAATTACCACTCTCTCTCCTAGTTCCTTCTCTGTATGCATGATAATGAAAAAAATAATTGATTCATCTCATGAATGTGAATCAAATGTATTCCTTGTATTCTCTTCTATCTTAGTTCATCTTGAACAAAAATGGACTAGAGATTGACTAGTCTTGTAGCGTGTGTTTGATCTCTCTATCTCTCTCTAGTTCTCATAGTGAAAACTAAGGAAACAAAGAGATCAATAGGATGACTTTGTTATTATTATCATTCCACTTTATGTTTGCAAGGAATACATACATGCATGTTTGCATTATGATGTATGTTGTAATCTATGTCAAAGGGTTCGCCAAACTTCATGGTTAAAGTTTGGAATTCAGCGAACATTTAAAAAATATATAAAATTCGTTAAAATTCGCATAAATTCATACGGAAAAGAACATAAGTTTTATTAGGGTTTTTGAGAACAGAATCTCTCAAACTCGCAGCTAGAGCACAACACATGACAACAATAAAACAGTGGTGATCCGTGGGAGGAGTTGCTTTGAATTGAGCTTGGTGTCAAATGTCAAATCTACGAGGTCTGCCTCCTCAGCGATGACTATCCCGTTGACCATTACAACCACGTACTCCGCAACTCTCTCCCTACATGACTTCTTTTGCACTCTTTCTCTGTGGAGTCTGCTCATAGTTGCGATGACCCTCCACAAGTAGGCTGTCACGATTTCAAATGAAGTTTTTTTATATATATTTGTTTTTAGGCTTTTCTATAGTTTAATTTTTTTTAAAGCATATATTTTATATTTTGATAATTAACATCCTTAAAAAATTCATATCCTTTTATTTATATTTAATTTTGATTAAAAAAATACCATTTAATATTATTTTACTTGTTTATTTTTATTTATTTGTACTATTAACATTCAATAATTAAACAATTTAAATATTTAAATTCAATTTTTAAACTTATCAACTTTAATATATAATTTTAGACTTTATTATTTATAAATTATAATTTTGTGAATATATTAATTATATTTCAAAAAAATTGAATTTATATAAGGCGAATTTAATCACGAAATTATTTTCGAATTTTTTCTCCTCGTCGAACTTCATCCGATTTTTATTGTTGCCAAACACGAACTCAAATTTGAACCTTGTGACTTATAGGCTGTAACAGATGAGAAGAGAATTGAATCTCCTGTGACTTGTTAGTAAAATAATCTTATCTCTCTCTCTATGATAGTAATAAATGTAAGGTTTGGTCTTAACAATTCAATATAAATCAAATCAAATCCAAAGTGTCATAACACTGTTAAAACCCTAGCATATGATGTTAGAAGTTGCAGATCTGGAAAGAACTGTTATATTATGGCACTTTCACTTCACCAAACGTGCTCAAAATACAATTGTAATTCATGAAAATTACCAACAAATAATAATCTGCTCATTAGCCCTTCTTGCAGAATAGTGTATACTGTAATACAGTCCTGTTGGCAGTGGTTACAATCTTCCATGGCCCAAAGACCTTGGCAAAATGCACAATTGCAATTTACATCAAGAGCCCTTGCAATTAATATATTAAAAGCCCATTTTGATCTAAACTAGTGATGCCACTTTGCAACTTTTGTTGTTGAGATCTCAACTCCCATGAAATCTAAAGGTAAGAAAGGAATAAGAGATAGAAACGTGAATTAAAAGTTATATACTTGGAAACTAAAAAACATGAGCTTTCTCGCAATATACAGCATGTCTATAACCCTATGGCTGGGCAATCAGTATATGATGTTAGCTTAGAGAGATAAGTATGTGGAATCGCCCTGATTAGAGAAAGTAGATGGACAGCCACCCAAGTACACGAAATAAATATACATTATAGATGTATAAGTTTAAATAAACTCCTTACAGAAAATCACGAGTATCATGATGGTAACAATAAAATCCAAAATTGCATGTAAATTGTAACACCTAGTAATACAAGTACAGAGTGCCATAGAGAAACAATGAGGTGTAGGAAATCTCAGCTAATATACAGCCAAAATATGGTAGAAAAACTATAGAGTTTACATCCTTGGTCATGGTAGTTGTCATCTTTACCAACAGCAGGTTATGAAAGCCCAAAAAGAAGAGAAAATTCTGCTCTGGTTGCAAGAAAAAGTTGGACTCCTATTTAATAATAGCAATATTCCCTACAGCAAAGCACGACTACATAACAGCAACAAGATTCAGCCAATTTCCAAATTGAAATCCCACAACTTGTATAAGCAACTCCTCTAAAGGAGGTGAATTATTTAAACATTATTTAATATGTTATTGATGTATCATGCTGCTCATATACACAAAACTCATCAAAATTGCAAGTCGCAGAGGGTCTCGAGTAACCCCTTCACTTACTTACAGATGAGTTCCTGCAAGTCAGGCCCTACAACTCTGTGGCTACTTGCTGAGTCTGTGCCAGCAACTCAGCCCACAGTCTGTACACCAAGTTTTTGCCAAGTTTTGAAATTAAGCATGTTTTTAAACTTGTCGAGTTTTGCGTAGTTTTTGCCTAGTCACCAAGTCCAAGTCAAAATTCAGTCTGCCAAATTTTGCTGACCCATGAGGCAATACTATGATACTGATAATTCTGCAACAGACCCACTGAAACAACTAAATATACAGCTGTCTTGAGAATTGCAGAATATTCCTTTTGTTGTGGAAAAATCCAAGATTAATTCCAAGTTGTATTTATTACCCACAAGGTTGAAGTCCTCTTGGTGAGAAATCTGCATTAACAAAGAGCACACCATGGCTTAATTCCTGCTAGGTGCAGTTCGGGCTAAGTTTACTCAAGTGACTTTGATGAAATGGATTCACCCTGTTGTGGCCTCAAAGCCAAACAGGTAGAGAAACTGTCTGAGCCAAGGAAAAAGAGAGAGAAACTTATTTTGATTGCATGTTCTAGTACCATACCTTAAATAATATACAGAACTGAATATGATCACTCAGTAGAATCTGAAAGGCCGTAGCCACATCGGCCTAGGGAGGTGAGTGAAATGGATGTTTATGCTCCTTCCTATTATTGATAATAGTGCATATTTGATTCAAAAAATAATGGAGCACTTGTTAGTTCCCAAGGAGAAGAACTAGACTAAGGAGAACTGTTTCCTCATTGCCCTACACAGACCAGACTAAGAAGGAACATTTGTTAGTCCTCATCAACCTAAACATTTAGGACTCCAATCATCCAGTCAAGGACTACTTTCAAGTTCCCTTTGAGACAACTCAGGGTACGAGGGATCATTAATTAGTTTCGTTGATTGATATAACAGAACCTTCTATAATTGTCATGTTACTGATTAGCTAGAGAAATGAATTAGTAACCCTAACTACCAACAGGGTGTCAATGAAGAACATTTAATCACATTCATCGGTGATAACAAAAATACTGAGAGGGGGAGGGGGTGAATCAGTATTTTAAAAATTTAAAGACTTTTGAACACACAAAAACAAGAAGAAGATAATCAAAGTGACAAGAACACAATTTTTTATCACATGGAAAACCCTTTCGGGTAAAAAAACCACGGTTCATTGAAGAGGAAAAAAAATGGGCAACAACCCAGTTACAAAACCGAGCACCAACCCTGACTAACTTAGGCTCCAACCTCAATTACAAGAAGCCCCAACTTCTGATTTTAACAACACACAGAAAGGCTTCAACCTTCACAGAAGAAATTAATTATTTCAGAAATAATACAGCTCCTGATAGCTGTTAATTTTCTCCATTTAATACAAGCACACTCAATTTGACTGTTCACATATGGACTCTTTGAACTTTGGCTAAGAACATATCAGAATGACCTTAAAACACTAATAAAGTCTGTTCAGCACATCATACTGTCGTGAACCTCATACACTCCTGTGATACGCCAAGCACCTCATTACAGAGTCAACAAAGGCAAGACTTCCTCCTGTCTGTGTATTCTTCAAACTCTGGCTGTATATATTTCGCACACTTTCAGCTCGACACTCTCTTTTCAACCCTTTTTAATACCATGCACAACACCTCCACATACTCAAAAAAAATTCAAACCTGATGCATTCATCTATTTTTTTTTTAAACATCAAACCACTCTCCGTATCAGTCACAACTATTTAGCAGCTCAGGTTTTTTTTTTTAAAAAAAACCACACCAATCACCACGATGTTATACTCCACCGTTTTTTTTAACCTTTCAGATACCCTCTCCAAAAAAAATGAAAACACCACAGTACACCCATCTCATCCACAGGAGATTTTTTTTCACAAAAAAACGATTCAGTTCCACTACATCCAAAAATGCTTATCAGACGAACTCAAAAAAAGATTAGTATCATGTTCAGAAAAAGAGCCTCTATGGAAAGTCACTTCAACAAAAACGGATAGCTGTAGCTTCGTCAAGCACCAAAGAAAAATACTAAGTCAGGTATCAGGCAATTTTCCAGAAAAGAAACGCAAACTGTGAATATCAATGTAATTGCATTTTATTTTTGGACATCAATAAAACCAACACAATAAAAATAAAAACGCCCATCCAAAGGTTTCTGAAACACAAACTGATGTGGAAATAATTAATACTGCAGAACCGTCTGAGAGAATGACAAAAACACCCAAGGTCCCCTGCGATACTGTGCATACACCAGAAACCTGAAGCAAAAACGTTCTGGGCAATACTGACAATAAAAACGCCTGACCAAAACACCAGCACAACAACAGCAGATACAAACACGGCCAAATGTAGGGAGCATACATCGAATTAATACAAAAAGAATATCCTTCACAACGCCAGCTGTTGAATGCTGAAGTCGATTTGACACAGAGAGAGTATCCTGCAACACACACTACCCGAGTCTTATACAACACTTGCCAGCTCACTAAAACCAGTTGAGAAGATTGAACCAGTCAGCACACACACATCAATGGCAAAACAAGCGTAACATATTCCACTCAACCTGAGAGCTGGTAGAGAATTGTGTACATCTCAGTCACACACAAACATGCACAAACAAACAAATACACAAACGCATGCACACATAGACATACCTTCTCACACATGGGCATGCACACACATAAGAGTATGTGCACATATCATATGGATTAAATTGCCAACACAATGCCATCTTTCTTAAGAGAGCTCTTTCGGGTTAATTATGAGCTTCAGTACTAGAAAATAAAACGTGTAAAGTGAGATGAATTTGCTGCCTGAATAAAAAGTCTTAAAGGAGGAGTTGGCGGCAATAATTAATATAAGGGACAACATATAAACAGACAAAAAAACATACAAAGCCGTGATCATATACAATAATAAGGATCAAAACAAATCACAATATGTTAAAACCATGGTTGCCAGCCTGAGACATTCGTAATGAACAAAGCAGAGACAAGAACGCAAGAAATTGATGGGTTCAAGTAAATTACATAGTTACAAAGTAATGGGCATTTAAAAACTTATATCAAGGCCTGTAAGAACCTTACAGGATTTAATTTACAGAATTGAACTCAAGGAACCCCCAGTGGCCTAAGTCTTGCATTTTTAGAAGGAAAAAAACTAGACCTCAGACTCATTTGATATTTACTCATTTTTGTTCAACACATTCAAGAGGATACATACTCATATTTTCTGCCTTGCTCAATTATTGTCTGTACCACCATACACTGGAAAATCTTGACAAATAGGGGAATTGTGTTTATACTGAAAGCACTTTTGAATCAACCATTAACTGTGAAGTGATAGATATTTACATTAACACCAAAATTACCAGTTATAGGTGAGAGTTGAATCAAATAACAAATCGGTTACTCTAGAGTTCTTTTCTTATGCTAAGGTGTGAAATTTCAAGTTAAATTTCTCTATTCAGAAGACAATACCAACTATTCACAATTTAAACCCTACGAAAAAATAAATAAATAAATAAAATTTTAAAAAGACCTCATTAAATTTTTGATAGACTATAATTAATACATTACCATTACAATTTAGAAAGAATGAAATACATTACCATTACAAATTCAACTCCCAATTCTGGCCTGTCGAATTGAACTCTACATCTATTTCGATCAACAGTCAAAATATTGCCATCATGCACTTCCCTTGTTCTTGGATGGCAAGCAATAACACGCTGGCCTACAGATAAAGGCCGAGCTAAATCTGTTGGCAAACCCTCACGAATTCCAGCTCGAACTTCATTGTAATGCTTCCGTACTGACTCACGATACTGTTCCAATTTCTCCCTTTCCTCTTGAAGGAATCTTTTGGATAAACGACGTGGCTTACCAAGAGAACTGAAACACAAAGAATGAATTCATCAACACCCCAACAGCAAATAACTTTCCAAAATTATTTGCAATAGGATCCTTCATGCAATTTTATTGCATAGAATTATATAACATCAAAACACAGATTGACAGTTATCTTTGAGTACAGACAATTGCTAGATGTTATGACAGGAAAATCTGTAAGAGATCCATCAGACAACAAGCAGAAGGTACTTGTTTATATTAACCAAATGATTCTTATATTTACAATATTATCAGTTGCTGATCAATTGATGAACTTAAATGATTGCACTGGTAGAGTTACAAAATGTGTGGTTTTAAGAATATCACACTTACAGAATCATACAATTTAATTGCATAGAATTATATACAACCAAAACATGGGATGATGGTTATCTTTGAGTAAAGACAATTGCTAGAGATTATGACACTAAAGCCCATAAGAGGTCTGTGAGACAAATAAGCAGGAGCTATTTATTTATATTACCCAAGAGATTCTTATGTTTGCAAAATTATCAGCTGCTGATGACTTGATGTCACATGTATGGGGTGTTTAACACAGCAAGTCACTTACAATATAGGTTAAGATCTTGTATGTAACATCACATAGAGAGAGGACATTTTATTTGTTCTTCTGACCAAAGATGGTAGAAACGAGAATTTGTTGCCTATCATCTACTTAAACTAATAATTATGGTGTAGCAGTTTCCTGCAATTGTGAATAGAGTGGATTACAAACATGTGTTGCAATAACACTAAGTAGTTCACTGTCTTATTTTAAGACTTTGTAAACACTTACAATGTTACTACTAGAGCTCAAAATGCTAAACTTTTTGATTGGTTTAGCAGCATCTTTTGCAATAAGATCAATGAGAATATTAGTTTGACAGAAGCAAAGAGCTAGAGTACTTTTGTAGCAAACCTTAAAGGAAGTGACAGCCAGCAAAAGCAATCTCAAACACAAGGGCTATCCAAGTATTTCTCTACATACAGCGTGTCGTTATTGTCACAACATATAAAGAAAAAGATTATGGGATCTTTTTAATGTACTGGATGCTCCAGAACACCCCTGCCATATCCATATCTGTGTGTGTATTTGTATGAGCACATGTGCATCCATATGTGGATGCAGATGGGTGCTGGTGTGTGTGGTGTATGGATGTTCCCACATCATATCATATCATAGGATATCCAAACTACTGGTGCATATAAATCTTGAGAACGGTAAAAGTCAGCAACCAAAATGATGCAAAGCATGAGGAGGGCAAAGTTGATGCCATATAGAAATTACTTTTGTCATTTCAGATGCACAGGGCAAGTGTCTATGTGATAATTGTTGGTGCTTTGATTAAGGTGCTTCAAAGCATACAATATATAAAATACCTAATTCACTCCATTTAAGAAAACAGAATAACGTTACAATATGTCATTTTGGGAGATTGTGGCGCTAGATTTATTGAAGGCAGAGGTGATGCTCAACTGAAATTGGTAGATGGTAAAACATTCTCATTCCAGAATATACTTTATATTCCAAATTACAGAAGGATTATCCATCCATTAATCAGATATCAAAACAATGTCTGCTTATGAGATGGTATGTTCAAAAGAGTGGAAAATGCTTTGTGAAGGATAAAAGGACAGAAATTCTACTTGCCTCAGGTATGGGGAGAAAATGCTACATACATATTCGACCCTGTTGTCAACTGTATGATTGCCAACAAAGCTGTGTTTATTAATGAAAATACATGTTTGGACCAAATTATTTCATGTCGAACTATTGGTATTAATGGATGATTTTAAGGTACTACTTGATCCAGTAAGTTAATATGTGCAAGAACAAATGAGAAATGTACGAAGCTAAAAATGCTACATGTTCAGCTGATGATATTACTGGTTCAGCTAAAAAAGGTGGTTTGATATAGTAATACTGTCCTACATTTAAAGATGAATGAAGATTAATTTGATGAAGGAGCAGGTGCTAGGGAAAAGGCATTCAAAGATTTTAGACCATAAGTAAGATGCAGTGTTGTCTGATGTTCTAAAATTCTTTTGAGCCTCATTTTTACAATTAAGCAAAAGGCAAAGTTCAGTGAGAGAAGGCAATGACATTAGAGTAATATCTAACTTTTGACAAGTAATCCAATGGAGATTATCAAATAACAATAAAAATAACCCAAGGGTGTTCATGGATTGATCATACTAAGCCAAGGCAGATACCTTTCTCAAATACCACAAAGATAACCATATAAGGTTGGCAAAAGATATTTCAACAAAATTTGACTGGAACTTTGGCAAATCAATGTTAGGAGAGATTTTCTTTGTAATAGAATCAAATATAAATCTCAAATGCATCAGCATCAGGGACTCTAGGTGTGCAAGTTGATCAAGGCCCTTTAAAATAAGGAAGAGACTAAGGACCCTGGTACACTAAAGCATACTAGCATCTTATCTCATGCAAATGCACGAGTCCTCAGAATCCAAATCTATATGCCAAAAGCACGGATAATGATTTTGTAATCTTGTTGGTGTATATGAATAAATTAGCATCACATATAATCAGGCTAATGCTACTGAAGTTAAAAAAATATTAATGTACTACTTTTTACATGAATGATGTAGTTCTCATACATTACTGTCACTTTGTAGAGTTTTGATAAACTAGCAATTGTATTATTATTTCTCAACAAATTATGACAAAAGCTTGCATGAAGTTTCCAAAAGAGTGTAAATCAACCTCTACATCACTGGAAGTAAGGCTGAAATTCTCATTGAACATTGGCTTGTACAATTGTACAATTTATACTTTTATATGTAGCAGACACAAAGCTCAACATACCCAACACCAGTCGACTATATTTCACTTTTAATGGCATCTCCAAGCTATTCATTTGGCTGGAATGAAGAGGATATTACGGCAAAGCTTTAAATCTCATGACTCCACAAAACTTGGCAGGCCCAATTAATTTGGACCTGGTAACTCAGCAAAACTTCTGAACAATAAAACTATGCACAAAAAACTACCCCCAAGTCTTCTGCAATCAAGTGCAAAACCTAAATAACCCAAAGATAAACAATATTTTTTCTAGCCTATAGTTTATCTCTTACAATCTAAGTTGCAAGTTCTGGTTCAGGTCTTGGTTCAGGTTCATTGATTTGGTTTATAGATCCAGCATAAAAGTTTGGGGGGTTAGGTTTGTCCATACAAAAAGCATATAAAAAACATTTTCTAAATAAATAAATACATCCTTTTCAACGATTCTATAATACTCGGAGAAAATAAAATTATAAACCCATTTCAAAATTTAATAATAGAGTACTTTATCTTTACGGGGTAACAACATTTATTATTACCCTTTACAATATAAGGACTCTATTATTAAATTTAATAATGATAATAGAAAATTATATTGCATAACAATTTTAATAATAGTGATAGAATTATTAATTAATAATAATCATAGATATAACAATATTACCCCTTACACAAGTTGAAATTTATTTTAATTTTTATAATTAAAAATGTCTCCTGAAAATTGCACTCCCTCCTACTTCTCATCTTTTATCTTCCTCAATTCCTTCTGTGGCTAGGGATCTATCTCCATTCCTTTCTCCCATAGATTTCCCATCACTACAACAAGGAGCTTCCAAGTTTCTACAAAATGAATTTTCTCGTAGTTTTATTTGGGGAAAAAATTTGGAATGTTTCTCCTGTTTGCAATAGCACTCTTGATGGTAATCTCCCTTGCACATCTAGAATTTCGACACTATGGATCTCCTACTGTCATGGCCCCTTCAAGGAATGTACCAGATCGCAGCATTGATAAAAGCATGGTCACAGCCTTACCGATTAAATCAAAAATGCAGAATTAAACTATATTCTAGACAGCTGACTAAAAAATGACAGTAATTTTAACAAGTCATTTAATATTAATTTAAGGGAAATCATCATTGAAAATAGATAAATAAATACTTCAATAAAAGATAATAAAATCATAATTAAGGGTTAAGAGTTGTGACTCTTTCAGAAAGGGCAAAATAATGAAAAGGCACGACTCCTCCATCATATGGGAAGATATAAAAGGGAGAAGAGAACCTCATTTGAGAGGGGATAATTTTGGGAATCAGAATCAGAAGTGCGGAACAGATTTAAATAAGAAATGCAGATCTGATTGTGAAAAGTTGTGTCCCTTTCAAAGGGCAGAAATAGTGAAGGGTTGCACTCTTTCAAAGGGTGCTAATGGTGAAAGGATGTGTCTCTTGCCAGAGGGCATACATGATGAAGAGATGTGACCTCTCCATCACATGGAGAGATATAAAGGAAAGGAATCAAAAACATCCAATGAAATCACCATCGATCAGATCAGATCAGATCAGATCAGAACTGTTATTAAGTTACAGGCAGTAACATCTTTGTTCTCGGTGGTATGCAAGGGGATGCGCTTTATATGTACGCTTAATATATGAAGCCTGATAATGTTCTTATGCAGATGTTAGTAGTAATATTAATATAGACTGCAATATGTATGACAGTAATACTTAATTTCATATAAATTCATAGTACATGAAAGACTATAATATTAATAGCCCATTCCTTAATACTTCTTCTAATGCCTATGGAGGATGGGAATGATTAGTGTAGGGAAAGGCGGTCTAAATTCTCACAAATCAAGCAATCCCGACATGGGGTAAGGACAAATCTGCCAGAAACCTTGAGGGAGCAGTCCCAAAATGTGGTAAGGGCCTGCATCCGGAAACCTTGAGGGAGCCTGCTTGTTGATTGGTCTCTAAGCACCCTAGCACAATAATTTTCCCTCCTCGGTTTGGGTGAGAGAAGTAACAGGGATAAGACCTTGATATATAGGGTCATGGAATTGTATTATTAAGAAGTAAATGCCTACTAATCTAAACATTTAACTTAAGATGTTATAATATTTAATGATGCATTCAATAATATAAATTAATTGTTGATAAACAGCCTGCCTCCAAGTACGGGACATCACACCTACACGTGTTGGTTAAGAGATTTGTCAATGCAGCTTTCTTTGACAATTGACCCTCAGAAGCCAAGTGAGCAGCAACAAAAGAGCCAACAGCTGGAGAGACTGTTATTAGTTAACCACCTTCCTCAAAAAACTTGAGGTACGGCTCCCAAACATGATGAAATTTTGGGTTTTTAATTGATATGCTTTTAACAAAAAAGCGGGAAAGGCAAGCAAACTAAAACAAAACTAAGAAAAGTAATTACAAAGAAAGGAGAATGAACAAAAAGATTCATTCTACAGGAGTGATTGTTAAAATTAGAAACCATGCAATCTAGAGTTTAAGAATAGAATGCAATCTAACATCAGAAAGATGCATCCATGTAGGCACAAATGACTCACAGTTCAAATGATAACTTGTAATTTTATTCCAGAAGCATTAAGTAAAACATAGAGATGAAAGAGGAAATCAACTGCAGTTCATCACATGACAAGATACTTAGAGAAAAATGGCTGCAAACTGAACATTCAAACAGTTAAAAGCATAAAGAGTTGTACTCCAACTCACAGACCGTCATTGTTTCTTTCTTTCTCTAAAAATTAAAATGGAAGAGATCACAAACTATTTCTTTCTTGTACAAGATAAAAAAAATAAAACTCTTTCCCCCAAAAAGCTTCTGAGAATTAAACCCAAAAACCCTCTTTATTAGGTTGAAATCCCAAGTATTTATAACTTTTCAGTTTTGTAACTGACTGTTTGTCAAATTCAGAGTTTTCCAGGTTTGATAAAATAATTACAAACCACTCACGATAATTAGGATCAAGAACTTCATCATAATTGTGATCAGCGTACTCTTGTAAAATGGGCATAGTCAAATTCCCTTTATCCTCATCTGTGATAGTTGTAGAAACCAAATAGCTGCTTGCTTGAAGCTTAAAGAAGTCAGGTCATGCGTGGCAAATAAAATTAAATACAACAATCCAAATTCAAAATTCAAACAATACTCTAGAGGAAACTTTACAAAATTTACTTCACAATAGGCTTCTGCTGGTGCTATGCAGGAAAACGGGGTTGCTCAGCATGCTTCACTAGAAGAAGTGTAGTTCCTACCACAGAAACCAAATTCTATTATCAATATCAATGTTACCATGGTCATCTTCTAATATAGTTGAAAGTAATTTAAATTCTCTAGCACTTGGTGCACACAATTCAATGCATTTCCAGTCAATATCAGATTTATCAGATTCTAAGGGCAAAATAAGGTACATAGAGGAACTACATCATAGAATCTTTTTTTCAGCGATTGTTTTCCTATTCCTTAGATTCCCACAAATTCCATTCAAGATTGTTTCTTCTCTTGGTCAAAGACTTGGTCTTAACATTTCTCCAAAGTCATTTCTCCACTTGGCCAAAGACTTGGTCTTAACAACTTTACCTATAGTCAGAAATAGATATATTTCTGTATGGGATGAATACACTATGGAAGGGCTCCAATTATTTGTTTGTCCATTCAAGTATAATATTGCCAAAAGTTTACTTGTTTGTAATGCTAAAGCACCCATAGTTCAACTTCAAACCCTTCATCCTCCTCAAAGCTTATGAGGCAATCTCCATCATTTCTTCTTCTAAAGATGATTTATAGCTTGTTTAAACACATTAACCTCTCATATAGCCTGACCTTACATTGTATTGTTGTATTGCAATAAGTCTGCCATGTAGCAACCGCTATCTGAACAAAACACAAACTTAATAATCTTAAGGTCCATAATTTGAGCTCCACATGTTATCCGTCATCCCTCCACCACACTCATAGAATCAAGCAAAGAAGTTACAATTACAGAGGTGCTCTTATAAATCTAATGGTTCATGATCTTTCTTTAAAGGCCAATGTTTGAGAGACTAGGAATCATTGCCTTTATAAAGACCAGATTGTGATGGTTATTTGGGTCTTCTATATTTGCTTGAAAGTCCCTCAAACCTTTTAACAAATCCATTTATGCATGTTGACGCATTTACTGCCTTCCATGCAGTGAGTTTTCCATAAGGCAATTTGCAATTATGGCATTCCATGAGATGACGTTTTCAATCAGCTTGCACCTCGTTCGTGCTTCCACATTTGCATACATGTTTGCCAATGCTTTTATAGCTAGAACATTTAATAAACTTTGTGTTCCTTTATGCATCAATGGATGTTCATTTCCTTTAGAAAATCTCCCAATAACTCATAGAATGGAATACTGATGAAGATTGAAGAACTCCACTCCACACCTGCAAATTTTATTTACTTTAAAGTATAAGACTAATAATTTGATGTCTTTCCAATGATCTATGGTATTTTGCTCATACATCATATTAAAGTAGGTGTCAAAATGAAGAAACAAAAGAATTTTGGATTAGTTGTTGGGCCCCAATAAGGTTTTGAAAACCTTGTCACGGCCTAACAAGGTTTTGAGAAACTTTAAAAAATTTAATGTCATTCATTTCATAATAAATTATTATTGGATTCTGGAAGTAGTTGGGAAGCGCGGTTATCCTCATGAAAATTCTTGTTTGAAGTAGCATGTCGAAGCTTATTCACCATAGTCCTCTCCTTCCATTCTTTGATGAAATTTTTGAGAAGTGAGGATTGGTTGCAACTCAAATAATTCAATTTCCCAAACTAAAACAAGACAACTCCTTTTGCCTTTGCTAGGATACTGTGAAATTAACTATCTATCAAACAAATGCCTAGAGACCAAATCCACTAGATCCCAAATTATTTCTTTTGACAAGAGACAAAAGGAATATTTGTCAGCTTGATATCTTGTGTCCTAGCTGCTCATTCACTCATCTAGATTTGATATACTTGAAAATGTTTTCTGAAAATAATTCCCCTCTCTAACACATTCAAAATGGGTCATATACCATAGGATTCCATAATAGCTTGGGCTCCAAAATCAATAATTTCTTCTAGAACAAGCACATCAAGAGTTTACAATGCAACCTCAGCTGCTCCAGATCTAGCCTCTCAAACAATGTTTACCAATGGCTCCACAACCTCTGACTTGACAAAGACAACAAAATTATCTAGCAATTGTATTTGATTGTAAATTCTTGTAGTAGCTTATTCTGACAGATCTGTTTTGTGCATATCCTTCAACTTTGTTTCAACATTATGTATATAAACCTGCCATAGCGTATGATAAAAATATCTATTTGGTAATGCTTTGATAGATTTTCATAACCTATTATAGGCTGCCAAGACTAGGATTGGGCTTCTACTTTTTCCTTTAGCATTGTTTGAAAGTTTTTGAGGCTATTCCAACAAACCCACAACGTGTATATCCTGTGTATATCCTATGACTATACCAACCCAAGCAATGTGTTCCTTGTATATGTTTCCATCTTTCGCTGCCGGCACAAAGGACAGGTTTTGAAACCCTTGTCAATCGATGAAACAAGTTTCCGAACCAAATAAAAGTACCATTAACGAGTCTGCAGACTTCAACTTTCGAAGACAACTCACCATTGTGAAGTTATGAGTGGTATTGTGAGCTTCTACAATGGGTTCTAGAACAACTAAATTTTTTTGCTAAAAATTGATTTTAAGAACCATGTACATTTTGGGAGTTTAAGGAAATTCAAAAGGCTCCAGTTTTTCAAAGTGAAATTTTGTAACTCAGCCTTACGCTAACAATGGCTCTAGTCGGTTAATGCAGAAAATTATGATTTTCAAAATTACAGATTGGAAGCATATTTGCACGAAGACCGACCAGATGGAGTATAATAACTCCATAAAACACCTTATCACTCATTTTTTGCTTCAGACATCTGAAAATTTGCCTTTCGATCATTTTCATAGATCGCTCGCCAAAATTTTGAAAAATTAAAATCTGCAAAACCAAAGGTATTATGTCTTGAAAACATATGCCACAATATCCTTGAAGAAGTCAAGCACACCCCTGTAAAACAATTCTCTTTCATCTAAAACGGCTGCCCGGATTTAATTGTTTTGGCCAATTTGGGTCAGGTTGTGTAATGACACAAAAACCAACATTTCACAACTACGAATGTGAATTGACGACTCAAATTTGATGAGAGATTCAACATAAGAGGGCACCCATAGCAATCAAGTGTCACCAACTCAAATAAATTTTGACAAAGGTGGAAATAAACAACAAAGCTTACCAATTAGATGTGAAAAAGTTCAATTTTTTTTAAGGATGAAATTGCAAGTAAAAACTGCAACTTGAATGGAACTTCTTTCGAATGATCATGAACGATGCTTTCTCCACATGAGTCTATTGAGCTACACTGCACTAAATCCAGGCTTTAAGAATTTTAGCATGAGCATTAACCGAAACTACTCATTTTATGGATGGCATTAAACCAATTTCTTGTAGACATGAGTAGGAAAAAGACTAGATTTTCCCCAAATGAACACAAAAATATTGTTTTGAAATCCAAAGTTCAACTAATTTGTTTTGGATACTTCAAAACTAGCAAAATCCAATATGAGTTTGCCCAAATTCCAAGACAAATCCACAATGATTCTTCACATCTAGATTGACCCAGATCACAAACATGGTTCAAACATATCTCACATATCTAGCAACATAGCTTACAATCAAGCTAAGTTGCCAATTCTGATAAGGCGATAGGTACAAGTACTGAGTTTTGCTACGCCGGCACAATATTTTTTCCTTGGTAAATGTACAGATGAGTGCTATATATGTGTATGTGTGTGCGTGTGCGTGCGCGCATGTGCGGTATATGTATATCTGTATGTATATATGTATGTGCATGTGCATGTATGTGTAAATATACATGTGTGTAGTATATGTGTATGTGTATATATTCATGTGTGTATGTGTGTGTGTGTGTGTGTGTGCAAAAATAAAATAAAATATACAAAATCTTTGATTGTATGATACTTAATCAATGATCAATAATATTATTGTCTAAGTTGCCAATTTTGGTCTCCCCTATCAACCCCTCATTGTAATCAAATCTCTTATGTGACATGAGATGCCAATAACTAGTGAGGACTAAGAGTGGAGACCCTAATAGGTAGGGACAACAGGCCTCATTGGGGCCTTAAGGCAACACACCTAGCAAGGTTAAGGGGTAGCACCCCTCATAAGGTTCTAGGGGCAACCTTCATACTGCACGCCATTTTCACAATTAAATCACCTAATGGACAAATTAAGTATCTAGCAAATATTTGTTTATAAAAATGTTTTTAAAAAATGACTTTGTTCATTGTTTGGACTAGGCAGCCCTTGGGTTCACCAAAGAGCGACCTAGCCATGCCCAGGCACCTCGGTTTCATTGTGCATCCTTCACGTCCTAAGCACCTTGGGTTCACTATGGGTCCTTCAAGCACAAAACCCTAAATAGCAAAAACCTTCCATCAAGCACAAAACCATGGTGAACTTTTCATATTTTTGCAGCAAATGAATGGTTGTCATATTTTTTGCAACAAATATATGGTGGAGTTGTGGAAGTGTGTCAAAAATAATGTTTTTTCTATATGCAGTCATGAGGGTTCTTTTAATTTGCAATAGCAAGAGTTTTTTTTTACTTGCAGTCATACGGGTCTTTTTTGCAGTTAAAAGGGTTGTTTTATTTGGATTCATGAGGAGCCACAAAAGAGTATTTGCATATGCAGTTGTGGTTTTGGGGGCACAAACAAAATATCAAACAGTTGCATACCAAAACTAGTCACAATTGGCAGATTTTCAAATTGGACTCGCAATTTCTCTGAGTTTTCACCCACGAAAAATTGCCCTGGAGTTTTAAAGCAATTGACTCGAGAGCTCATTTCTCTTACCAAAACTCACAAGTCAGCAAATATTCAGAAATTTTAATGTGTATTTTGTAGTATTTACAAAACACAATGCTTTTGACCCTATCTACACCATAACAAAGAAGTTGATAGCCTTGGCAGACTTTGATTGGCCAGGTTCAACGGATGATACAAAATCAATATACAGATGTATTTGCAGCAATGGTACAAGTACTATTTTCTGGCTTTATAAGAAACAACCTATTGTAGCACTTTCTCTTACCAAAGCATAGTATAACATGGCAATAACATAAAGCAAAGCTATATGGCTGTTGAATGATACTTGTTGATTAGCAAATAAAAAAGGACTAAGCAGCTGTGCTTTATTACAAGAAATGGCCACACTTAAATTTGGTTAAATTTGATATCATGGAGCTGAATTATTGTCCAACATTAAAACAGACAGTCTACATTTTCATTGAAGCACTTGATCCCAAACAGAGTTTGTCAATTTTGGGGACATGCTTGATGTTGATTCACATAGAGAAAGAAAATATATATGTTTCACTCTTACAGACCAGACAGTGAGCAAGTTTAATTATCTCAAGTTAGTTTTGGGTGATTGACTGTTTCCCTTCCTCTTTTAAACATCCTTAATGAAACTTCATTACCAATAATCAAATGAACATCAGGCAAAGGTTGTAGAAGAAATGAATACTCATGGGAAGTGGGTTATAGAAAAATGACTAAAATATTAAATTCCACATACGGATTAAAAATCCCACAAAAATAGAATGCCTGCATAGAAGTATTTATGAAACTCCAACTGCTTAAAAGGATAATTACCAGATATCAGATACCCCAAACTGATAATAACTGTGAGATAAACCAGCCTCAAAGCTTTAGGGTGAAAGTCTCTTAGTTAATGTGTTTGTAATTGTATCCTCATACTCTAGAATGCTATCATTGCTTAGAATGTTTTGAGGGTCTCTTTGTATTGTGATTTTACTAATGAATGGCAGACAGATGGTCATAAAAGAGTGTCAAAAACCCCAAAAAAGTAAAATATATAAACTAAACCGCCCATGAAAACTCCAATTGCTTAACAATAAGTGAAGTCCTCTTTTTTTTTCTTAAAAGCTGTTGTTCTAAAAAATTTGCATTAAGATGTGGAGCCATGCCTAGAAAAAAAATATAGCCACAACAAAAATGCATATGAAACATAACAGAGAAATCAGAAACAACAAAAACAGATCTCTACAATGAAAGCATTAAATAATCAAATTTAAGTCCTCTACATCCAATCACCTTAATTTTTTGTGTCTTTTTACACAATTAACAAATAAAACCTAGTGAATCAAAATATTGACCATGAGAATCACCTGCGTATAACACCCCACTCAACACGAGTAAGTCTAGGAACATGTCCAAGACCTGCATGATTCAAATATTCTACAAACTCATTCCGTGCAAACCATGGCCAATCAATTGCACTGTAAAACCATTCATATGTACACCACTGCCGTAGCAATTGTGATGATAAACAATGAGTCAATTTTGCCTGCATAAGTATTAAATGTCACAATGTGATATTCAGAGACTGCCTGGAAACTGTAAATAAGAGTATGAAAACACCAGAGAACAATAACACTAACCTTCATGCTTGAAACCCCATCTGTTACACTATGAGGACAAAATACAGACACATTATTGTGTAGTTCAGATTGCTCGTTGACTACAGCACTCTCACAATTCTCTAGACTCTTACCAGGCATTGATGAAAATGCCCTTTGTAAAGACGCTTTGCGTCTGCTTCGAAGTTTTGTGGGCAAGCTTACTTGGCCTACAGCAGAATACGGCACTATATATTCTGTTACACCTCTGTCTGATATAGCAAATTCAGGGTCCGAAGTAGACATAGGAAGAGGCTTCACCAATCTTCCCTGCTTGGAAAGTGCATGTACATTTGCTGTTCTCTTCTTATTTTTAAATTTTGTTCCATCTACAAGTAAAGCCTGCATAAGGGAAGCAGTTTTTGCATCATTTGTTTTAGTCAGTACATGAATAAGCATATTTGTCTGTTCCATTTATTTATCACCTAACTTATTTATCACTTCTACAGCTCACAACTTCATAGGCTATTCACAGGCAGTCTTAGATTAACTCAATGGGAAAACTGCTTGTATAATAGAAACATTAAAATGATGCAAGAGATGATACATACATTAAATGATACCCCACAGAAAATTGGCTTCCATACAAAAGCATGAATAACTCTCTAATAGACAGAATCATATGGTCATCTTGGGAAAAACCGTTTCCTATTTTGCATATGTTGGTATTTGTTGGTTATTTTTCCTAGGGTGAAATATATAACCCAAAATAAAATTTAAAGAATTGGTGCATGAGCTAAAACCCCAAATTCTGTAATCCAGACCTTTTTCTATTCTTGTCCTACATGGAAGCCCTTCTTGTTCTGAGTTTACAAGAAGACCAGATCTCGACCATCAAAGTATCGCATTATTGGTATGGATACCATTTGTTTGTCAAAATTTCTAGCTCTTCTCTATGTCACCAATTTACTTATTCTGACTCGTAATTATATGCTAATTTCAATCTCCTTTTGAAGGGGATGGGGAAACAAGGACATTTGAAAAGGGGGTGCCTAGAAGTACCCTTAAAATCCTTAAAAAAATATTTGAATAGGAAAATTGCATGAGCATCAGGATGGCAAAGCAAGGAATAGAAACACACATTCCTACACAACATAGATCAATAGCAAGCCAGCTTGTTTTTCTTGTTTGAATGTCAAGAATGATTAAACTAAATACCCACTCGTAGTCTCTGCCAGTTATAGAAAAAAGAAAGAAATTACCTTGATGTCCATAGATCACCAAAAGTAGGTCAATCATTTCAAGGTTACAGCAGTTAAAAATATAAATTTCTAGCAGGATTGAACCCTAGAATCAAAATAATAAAAGTACATGAGAAAAAATAAAGCATTGAGCTGCTTACAAATAGCAATACAAATCGCAATTAAGGGGGAACAAGCGCCCCAAAAGCATGTTCCAATGAAGACTAGAAGGAAACCTCATCAAATATCCACATCTCCATTTGAGTGGAAGAGTTATTCAAACCATCATTGATCACTATGAGAGATAATGCTTGCCAAGGTGTATCCAAAGTCAAAAATGCCCCTGTAGTATAGCCCAACAGGAATCAAAGCACTTCCTCTAGAAACCTACCTAACATCCAAGTAGCTCCCAAAGTAGAAAAGAAGCTTGTATAACGATCTACACCTACGATGTCGGAGTAGTCAATAAGCGGTAGATTCATGTTGTTGGAATGAGGCTACGTCAAGCCAAACGGAATGAATACGGCCATGATGCCAAGGGAGAGCAAGTTGAGGAATATGAGTAACTTAAGTAGTAATGGTGTGCTCAGAGAAGTGTCAAGTCTAATATGTCAAGTACCACTAACCAAATGCTGTTTTGTGTGGCATGTTGCCTAGAAACATCTAGACCCTCCCCCCACCCACCCACCCCACTTCAAGATCTGCATTGAAGGGTTACAAACACGTGAATAAAAAGAGGCAAGCATCATTGGTGCAAATATCTAAAGAAAGTAAATGGTCTAGTGCATGTGTCCCTATAGAGGCAATGAAATGTTTCATAGATCTCGTAGTAAATAAGGCATAAAAAATTGAGTAGTTCCTCAATCTCCGCCTCCTATAGGGCACAAAAATGACAAATTCGGTCCCACCAGAGGATGTGATGATAAATTTCAATCCAAAAATGGTGAGCGCGTGACCTTGACTAGCAGAGAGGAAATCTCAAGTTGTGGGACCAATGATGTTGGAGATAGTGAAGTTGATGAATAAAGCCATCCACCGCTAGTAAGAAATTCTTAGCATAGAAAGAGAACTTAAGACTAAGAAACTCATAAGGGAGATCCAAGTGGCCAGAATATACTATCTATATATGACCTCTCTTACAATTCTTGTGATGGTTTCCTTAAAAGGAGCCAAGGGGGAATTGAAGAAGTACATGAAATAGGGTAGCCTATCAATAAGATAATCAACTTTCTCCTACAACGGCTTGTTGCCTTCAACCATGTCTCTTAACAAAATAATATTCCACATCAATATGCTTTGTCTAATCATTAAATGATAGAGAAAAATATTATGCTTCGTCTAATCATTAAATGTATATTCAACATCAATATGCATCAAGTACTCTAATGTTGTAGCACTTTTGATGGCCTCCTAGGACTTTAATCTAATTGTTATTCATTCTTCTGCTTAACCAATTATTTGTTGATTATTTGGAAATCTTTGTGAGGCTCATTTTGTTGAAACCTTATTGATGGACATCTTATTTCCAAGTTGTAGAAATTTGCAAAAGAAATATGTTTCTGAATATCAAGATCAATATTTTTGTACTATTTATGACAAGCTTTCATGTCATCACCTATCTGACTTTGCTCTCTAATCTCAAGCTAATCTTTCTGTAAGAACCTTGGCTATAAGAGATTAGGAATGGAACTGATCTCTAATTGATGTTTGTTGAATATCTTTCTTCTTCAACTCTTTTGCCCTTTTGTTTGACTAGAATAATAGACGAAGGCAACTTATTCTTCTCTAACATTTCTGACAAAGATTCTCGAAACAAGTTCATCTTTCTGCATTGTACAACTAATATGCTTCTGAAACTAGCATGCAACCACTCAACATTAACATCCAACTAAAGATTTACAACAAAATGCCAGCCTCTGAACAAGCTGACAAGACCACCAGAACTGATATTTTTGGATTTCTACAAATGTAGTTCAATATTCATTGGTATAGCAAAAGATTATTATAAGCAGCACACAAATAAATAAAAGGGTATGGCTGGGAATAAAATATCACCAAATCTTAAAAAGATTTAATCATCAAATCATGCTATTTAGGTATTAAAATCCAGGAAATTCCACATATACACATTAATGTTAGGAATCTACTCCAAACTATAAAAAATTCAAAAAATTCCACATAACTAAAATTAGGAAGACTAGAAAATTACTAAAACCTAAAAATCCTTTGCCTTTCAGCACAGCTCTAGAAATCTTAGATATATTCTTGAAATGATCTTTCTGCACATTTGCAATCCTTAGATAGAATCACCTTTGTTGGATAAAA
Source organism: Cryptomeria japonica (assembly GCF_030272615.1). NCBI lineage: Eukaryota > Viridiplantae > Streptophyta > Pinopsida > Cupressales > Cupressaceae > Cryptomeria > Cryptomeria japonica. The sequence continues at coordinate 347,811,346 of NC_081413.1, forward strand.
AAAGGTTTTTTCCCCCAAACCCAATTCTATAAACTAAGAGTTTTTGCATTTCGTTTCCATTACAAAGAGGGTTTTCATAGTTTGGCTAAAATGTGAACAGTAGATGTTCACATCTTCAAGAAAGGAATTTTTGCAACAAACTGTTATTTTTCCTTAAGACTAATTTGTCCATTTATAATCTTTTGTTTGCTATTATTAGCAATGTTACGCTGAGTATCCTGATGGGGGAAAGAGGGGACCCGAGGACAGATTTCAAGGAGGAAAGGAGCAAGGGCCAAAGTTTGAGGGCGGCAGAGGGACGATGGCTTGGGGGTGGCGTTGATATACATATAGTACTTGAAAAATAGTTATAAAAAGATGTATAAAAATTACAATTTTGAATTTTCAAATGAAACTTTGGCAAATTAGTAAAATTGCAAATACTAAATACTGAAATACTTGAATACTACAATGAAGTGAACATTCAACATTAACAATTTAACATTGAAGTTTGAACAATGAAAATATCAAATTCGAGATTTATATCATATTCAAGATTTTATAAAAATGATTACAATGAGTACAATGGTGTCAAAATAACAAAATGTAGTAAAGGGAGGCCTCCAGTCATTCCCAAACTCTTCATCACTAAAACTACTAGACTCCACATGGTCAAGCTCCCCCAAACTAATACCAATCAGCCCTAAATCTATAATTGTAGCATCCTCATCAATCTATGATGGCTCATCTAGCTCTACATCCCATCGTGATGCTAGACTCTAATTGTACATGTGTCTTGCAATCAATGAGACACAAAGCACTCTGTACAGCCACAAGCTTCTCTAATTTACTAGATGTAAGTTTGTTCCTCTTAAGAGAGTGGATGAAGCTATAAGTAGACCAATTCCTCTCAACAATTGAAGAACTAGAAACCTAAAGAAGAACCTAACATCTCTACTACTCTCCTCTGTAGAGTATGACTAGAGCCTTATGGCTGGCTCTGAAGAGCTTGCATCCTATGAGACAAAGTAGCACACACAAGTGTAGTTGCACTGTCATCAAGAACACCCTATAGCATCTCTATATTTTAGGTTTGCCATTTTTCCCAAAAAAATCACATGCATCCACACCATTTCCTCAAATATGAAGAAGGTGAGCACTAACTCCAGTAATACTACCATAAAATTCTAGTGCACACAAATTGCACTTCCACAACCTTGTGCCTCCAAATGTCCTTGGCCTACCTAGTAATTTTATTGCAAATTATTTGAGTGGAGACTTACCTTCAAAAGGACCCCTAGCATACTTTGACAATAATATGGAGGGGAATTCTATACTTGCACTTGCCATGGAACTAGTGGTTTGGGCTTCAAGTTCAGCCTCATGTTCACCCACTTCAACCTCGAGTGCATATTCAAATTCAATACGTTTACTATGAACCTCAACCTCATCCTCACTGATGCCATGATAGCTCATTGTGATACTAAAATAAACAATAAAAATTTAAAATTTATAAGTTTATAATTCTAAAAGTTTCATCCTAATTTCAAACTAGTTTGACAAATTTAAAAATAAAATTTAAATTTCAAAGTTGTTTCTGTAATGTCCCCAATTTTTTAAGTGACGATTAATTAAATTGAGTTGTATTAAGTCATCAAAAAATTAATAAAATATTTAAATAGTGACTTAATTAATATTAATTTAATTTAATAACAATAAAATAATAAAATATTATTATGAGGTAACTTACTAAAATATTTAAATAATGACTTAATATTAATTATTTGATTCAATAACAATAAAATAATAATATTATTATAAGGTCACTTTATTTAATAAAGTTCTCCAGTCGGCTTGTTCTTCTCGATGTTTCATGGAGGCTTTATAAGGAAGTCTAGGGGTTGTCACAAGGCATGCTTTTGATTTGGTAAATGACTTTGTTTTCTCTAGACGAAAACCTTCAGTTGACAGGAGAGTTGGACGAAACCCTAGTTCTTTGGAAGGGTTGAATTCACAACGGAGTTCACAAATGGGACAAATTTGTGAAGTCTTCTTCGAAGACAATTCACAGTAATAAGGAGCTTGCAGTTAATGAGGTATTTTATATCTGTGGACAATTTGGAAAGATAAAGATTATTTCAATCTGGATATTAATGTCGATTGTGGAATAGTAAAAGGACATTCGAAGATTATTGTCGATTGATATTAAGGTCACTGGAAAACATTTGGATCGACGAAGTAAGTGAATCCGATATCTTTTGCATTGTGTGAAATCGTGTGTCTTATACTCTGTGGGTATTTGCTCAAAAACCAACTCCACTCAATATAGTGAGAAATAAAAGGTGAAGTGGGGAACATATTTGTCGGCAAGAAAATATTATAAACTGAAGAGCATGATATTAATTGACTCCATAAGGGTGGCTATGTAGTTCATTTCTAAAATAATATTCGCTAAGCTCTGCGAATAATATTTCAAAATCGCCAAAGGAGGAAACAATTGAGGAGTTGAATCGATCTGGGCAACTCCATTGTTGACAGTAGGAATTCTTCCACTTGTCAAGGCTTCCTATCAATTGACTAGAGTAGCATGAGTTCCATGCATTGGTGCATAGTTATCACAAAGGAGTGAGGCTTGGCACCCAAGAACACAAGAGTTCCAGGGTATTTACAGTGCAGAATTACTAGTGTGGAGTGATTGAAGATGGAGGTCACAGTATAGAGGAAGAAAGCCAGAATTCAATCACACTTAGCAAGCATTGAAGTGGTTGAGATGCCAGCAAGTCTTACTCAAACACAACATTTGATCACTTGCCAGGACTGGAAGCAGACTATACATCACAAGTCATTCGATATAATCTTGGAATCAAGTCGACAACAAACAAATTGTGACCCCTGTTGATCAGCTAATGCTTGCAACTGGGAACACAAGCCTAATCGAAGAGACATTGTTCTATTAGTGCCAACTGCCACTCATTTCTAGAAATCTTGTATGTTGCTAATGTTTTATTCTTGAGTTTCAAACTGACAAAGGAGGAGTTGTATAGAGGTGGTATTAATCAATCTTGGCTCTACTTGCTGTATAAACTGATGATTTGAGGATGTATGCATAATCTGGAAATTATTTACTGTTCTATGTGGATGAATGGATAACACTGTGATTTTAATTGCAAATCTTTATGTTATGTAAGTGGGTATGTTTCAAAATCTTGATGACAAAATGAACAATGAACATTGCAATGAATCTATGAATATATGTACTTGCAGCCATGTCTATGAAATTATGATTAAAATTAAATTTTGAAAATGAAGCTTACAAAAAAACTTGAAAACAGTCATATTATCCTATTGTGTGCTTGAAAAATCCTTCCAACTTTGTGTAGAAGCACTCATCTTCCTCTTCGTCTTGCTCCTTCTCACCCCTCTTGCTAGCAACACTTCAATCACACTAGTTCACTCACTCTCTTAGTCCTCTTCAACCTACATATTGAAATAAAATTGTGAGTAAATATGATGATTTTAGAGTGTTTTATAGAATTTAGAGGGCATGGGAAGGCCAACTAGCCATTAAAGTTCAGCCCTTTCTTTTTTTTTACTTTTTTGGCCATCCAGGGATGGGAAACATTTGCACGCCTTCGAGATGGTTAAGGGAGCCCTAGTCGACCCAACTACGTCACGATGGTGGTTCAACATGGGGATGCATCCCCATGTTTCACTGATTATCAGCTTCATCAAGAAGTCCATTGAAATTACTTTTCCAATATGCTTTTAATATTTTATTTTTGTCCCCTTGACTTAGTGACAATTCATAATACAGCTTAAAGTCAATTTTTTTAAATCACATATTAATATTACTTCAAGGGACTTCTAAATTTAATAAGAAAATATAAGTTGTTGTTTAACAAATATAGAATTGCTTTCCAAACAACCTAAATTAAATTATGACATTATTTTTTTAGTCCCAAAGAGTGGACATGACAAATCAATTATGGGACTCTAATACTCACAACCTTGGGGAGATATAAGAGTGTATCAATAGCATGACTAGACAAAGAAACATTGTTGTTCAATTGAGAGACCCTACCTTGCAATAGTGATGAGCACATTTAGACGTCATTCAACAAAAAGGAGAAGCTTAATACTATTTTGCACAAAAAGGTAAAGGGAGTCTTCATGAAGGCCATTATGAAGATGTACATTACAAGGGAGATCATGTTGATTTAACACTCCTGGACCAAATATCCAAACTTGGGGGCTACATGAGTTTGACGAAGATAGATAGGGTGAGTCCTAGATAGGGAGAGATTTGTGATTGTTGTATGGACTTTCATTATTGATTTGCACATTCGCCATTCATCATTCATCATAAGGTTTGTAGTTCCTTTGCTAACTTTGAGGAACTTGTCTACAGTCATCCTCATCCACCCCACAAAGAGGAACAAACTTAACTCTGGGGAAGCATAGAACTTTGTGGAAGCTTGTGGTTGTACACTGTTTCTTGTCTCGTGGATCACAAGATGATTTGAGAACAAGGATAATCCAAAAGCATAGTGGGATGTAGAACCTAAGGTGCTTTCATTGATTGATGAAGATCAGGTTGTGCATAGAAGGTGGCTCAATGTCTGATTACAAGAGTTAATAAAGTCTAGGAATTCGAACAATAAGGAGCATGCCATGACATTAGCTTTGGAGAATGAGCTAAATTAACCATTGTACTCTATATCTTAAACTTGATGAATAATATAGTATTATAAATATCTGTATCAATTGAAAGTCAAATTCTCAAATTATGTTTAAATTTGAGCTTCTTTTGCTTATTGAATACAAAAATGAAACAAACAGCAACCTATTTTACTGTTTTTTGAAATTAATGTTTAATATATTAATTTTTATGTATGATTTTATCATTTTAATAGCCATTCCAAAAATCTTGAAACAGAATTGTTGTTCCAACAAAACACCTCCGTCCCCAAAACTCAAATCAACACTTATTTAAAACAAGCCAAGCCTTGGAGCCTGGAGGTAAGGACTACCATCTTCTTTATCTCTATGTTCCAGCAATTGTACAGAAAATATATTTAATAGATAGCAATCATATATAATCTTTTTGAGTTTAAGAAAAGCAGCATAACATACAGAGGAAAGAATCAAAAATTTGAGGAATCATCACCTCTGACTTTTGTATCTCTCTAGAAGTTGTTTCGCCTAATGCTTCCAACTGCTGAACACAAAACCCATGAATAGAATTCATTTATGAAAATGCAAAAAAATACCTTCACTCAGAAAATATATATACAATGCGAGAACATCAAACTACAAGTCTTCTAATTTTACAAAAACTAGATCACCCCAGAAATTGAAAATACTTTTATGTATACAGAAGCATAACACCAACAGAGTCTTACTTTTACAGCACTCGGCTTCCTTCTCCGCTTCTTCGATTCAATGATAGGACTTCCATGCTCTCTTTCAAAACCAACACTTCTTACATGTTCATGATGCTTTTCTTTTGTCTCCACTTCAATACTATTGACAGAAGTCTTGTACAATGGTTCATTTTCTCGGTTCAACAAAGTTCTAGGCCTCTCTTCTTGGAGACCATCTTCTCTAACCCGTCGTCCAATTCTTTCACCTTTCTGTTGTTTGCTATTATCCTTTTTCTCTTCCTTCACCTGCACAGATGACTCTATAGATACCACCACGGCAAAATTCAGAAAAGAGTTCCAAACCTCATATACAGAGCAATCTATAATGAATATACATGTGATTTAAAACCATATAAATCCTGGTACAAGACCCAAATTGTATTTTAAGTTATCAAAGGCAAATTGTGATTTCTGATTCTAACAAATTGTGTTATTTACCTAAAACAAGAGTTTTTGAAGCTCAAGGATATGAAAGTGTAGGGTTTAACTCTTGCAGTTGAGTGGACTCTAAAACCTTTTGAAGGGTTGCAACCTTGGATAATTTTAAATTGTGATAGAATATGTTTAGTCATTCCTGAAAATATTAAGAACTGAGAAAATCTCTAGACAAGGATTTTTGTGAAACTGAAGAGAATTTTACCAAATTTAAGTCTCTTTGGTGGAATTTAGCTTGAGGATATAAGGCACTCGTTAATACAGAGCTTCCCTGCTAAATCATGGGCAGCAAAAGGTTTACAAAGAGTGCAAAGGCATTCTAGTTAATGGTAAATTAAGTGATGGGGAAGAAATAAAAGCTAGATTTTTTATTCTTGAGTCACACAAAGATAGTTCTCATTCTGTGTAAAGCATTATATAAATATAGTGTAACCAATCTTAAGATTAATACTGAGACGTTGGACAATGTACAGTGGTTTGATATGATTCCTTTCAGTCAAATGGCTCCCCAAACAAAAGTACCTTATGTTATCTGCTTATAATCATTAAACTGCATTTAGAAGTTTGGCCTCTCTAGAGGAATTGGAAATCTACCCTTACCACGTTTGGTTTGTCATATTTGGTCCAACTGGCTAGAACTTGAGAATGAATTCTAATTTCTGAATAATGAATGATATTGTATTACTCAGTATTGACAATGAATTTTGAACACAAATGTTGTATGTTAAAAAGTAAAACTTAAGGTTCTATAATGTTTTCATATGCATGCTATATCCATGTTTTCGTACGAATATAATGTATATATGCATGCTCTATCCATGTTTTCAAATCAACATTTAAAATTTCCCTATATATTTTCAATTTTTCCTATATTTTATATAGCCGTCCCCTTGCCGTTTGCAAAATTGGTAATGTCTCCAAACCTTGTCCCCCCGTCCCGGAAACTGGGGGTAACATAGTTAATTCCTTATGCGTGTCATACATGTAATGTTGTTGAAACCTTTAAACACATTTTTTTTCTTATCACCAATTTTCTTATAATTTTTAATCCATGTTTTATAGTAGTTCCTTCGCGTGGGATAATAAATGCAGTATTTCGTGGGATAATAAATGCAGTATTTCATGGCAAGAAAATTTGTTTCATTTTGTTAAAACTTTGAGAAATTCTGGCTTATTTCATCATATGAAATCATTTTTGAGTCTTTGACACATGGAAATTTAAGAATAGCAAGATAATTCACAGCCAAAGGAGGTGCATTAAGGACTCTTGCTGTGAGATTACTCTCCTCTCTATTATGATGCTGGTTACACCAGTCATGATGATCCCAAAGCGCAAGTTCTACAGACTATTTGACAATGAAAGTCATCGCACTGCACAAATCTCATAGTATACATCTAAGTCACAGGATTCACCAAATTTTGCCCATGAAATTCGAAATTTGGTGAACTTCAAAAAACTGCTAAAAAATCGTTGAAATTCGCTTCAAATTCATATGGATTAAATGCCTTAGCATTTTTAATAAAATGTATTCCAGAAAAATGTTTTCTACATGTGTTTTTTCCAGTGTTCCACGGAAACGCGTTTCCCCCTCCCAGGCCCAAGTCCCCCCGTCCCCGAAACCCGTCCCTAAAACTTTTTCCCTTTGTCCCCCTGTCCCCGAAGCCCGTCCCCGCACCCCCCCGTCTCCCCATCCCCAACGGTCGTGGAACACTGGTTTTTTCCCACTTCTTAAAAGTTCAAAAGGATTTTGTCACCAATTTAGGGTTGTGCCTGAGTTTGCGATAATCTTTCATGAAATCATGTCTTCACTTTCGCGTTGAACAGCATTCAGACATTCTCAGCAGACTTCCTAGGGATCCTTCAATGATTTGAAATATGGCAGCAGAGGATTCTACAATGATCCACGTCGAGTGATTGATTTGACAGTTTTACTACCGACGTAGCTTCAAACTATACATTAAGCAATAGTTTTACTATTATTAGTTTATGAATTTATTAGAAGTAAATTTTAATATTTCAAAATTTAATATAATTATATTTAAAGTTAAATATTTCTAATTTATTAATATAATATTATATCTGTCCAAAATATCATATGGAAATTTTAATATTTGTAATTAATACTATAATATATATGTGTGTGTGTGTGTGTGTGTGTGTGTGTGTGTGTGTGTGTGTGTGTGTGTGTGTGTGTGTGTGTGTGTGTGATTGTTAAATAATGAATTTATTTTTTTATAATTAATGAATTTTATTTTGTATGGTTAATTTGTAAAACATATAACATATATTATATATGTGATACTTTTAGATGTTTTTGTATAAACAAATCTAAATCTATTTATCAATATTAAACTGTTTAGATTATTTTGTGAACATACTAAATATATTTTTTTTTAAATTATATAAGGCGAATTTAATGCCAAAAATTTTTTCGAACTTTTCATCCTTGTCAAACTTCATCCGGATTTTATTGTTGCCCAGCTTGAACTCGAAAATTCGAACCTTGTGACTTAGGTATACATGCTAAGTGTTGGCCCAATGATGAACATTAAGGTTGCAAAAACGAAGAATGTAGTTGTAATGTCCCCCACTTCACTAGTTGCTATTCAGATGCATAGATTTGCCTGTTAACCATCTCCGTAGGAAAATTCACAGTGTAAGGTATGATTGGTTAGTCAAAGGGGACCAATACTTAGTTAATTTTCGCTTTAGTGAGCTTTCATAATGAAACTTTATAATATCTTAATAAGTAACTTTATTTAAAAAGTTATCTTGCACATCTCCATAGGAGATTGTTTTATAATAAAAAGTGGTCAATAAGTAATGATGGGCTGACCCTCAAGCTGGGCGAACCTCATGGAGGGAAAATCATGTTTTGGAATACTCTTTGGATGCCCTCAAGGAATTCGATTAGGGCTGGAATTCATTAAAAGAGCATTAGTCGATGAAATGAGCATTGGAGATTATTGCTTTTGAGAGCATTTTTGCATTTGCAGGTCTGCAACGTCTACTGCAGGTGTCTGAATTAAGATCTGAGGACAAAAACCTTCAGATTTTGGGTGAGAGGACGAAATCCCCTTCATCATTTAGCCACCAATTTGCTTGGGGTGACCATATCTTGCCAATAAAGGCCAAAAATCTGAGTTTATTAGCAGCTACAGAAGGGTTACAGTCTAATCATCAGATCTAAGCAGGTATTTGGAGTTATTTCAGAGCTTTTGTAACAATTTGTGGACAGCCAATCACACCCTAGCTTAATTGTACCACTTGGAGCATGCCTGGAGCTTCAATAAAATAAATTAAGGGGTTTTGCATCAGTGTTTTTATATAAATTTCATTGTTAGCAGCAAATAAGAAGAAATCCATTGATTATTTGTTGAATTTGGCTCATATTGGAGCTACGGGAGCAAATCAATGGGTAGAAGGCACACCAAATTGGGGTTTCTCCTGGGGGAAGTTCAGGCAGTGCATTGGAAAAAGGATTTCTTCACTAAATTGTTTTAGATAATTATCCAGTAGGTGAATAAAGCTCATTGGAGTCATTAGTTGCAGCTGGTGGTGCTTCGTTCATTATTTCCACTTGTTCAGGCCAATAAATCACCTTCAATTCCCAGCACTAGACTGGTAGGTTATTATTGGCTTGGGTTGTTGAAAATAATCATTTATATTCATTTGTTCTTTGCTGATAAATAAAATCAGATGTCTGAAATTCATTTCCAGTCTATTACTTTATGTGTTGTTATTGTTATTCATTTTTGCATTGTCAAACCCCAAAGCATGAACTTCAAAAAAAAAAGCATAAAATTCCTTCGAAACCTCAAGCCATTAATACGCTGGTCAAAGATTAATACTGAAACAAACAAATCAGAATTGAGCCATCTTCTAGTCAGCATCTTTCAATGGTATCAGAGCAATGATCCTGCTAGCCTGGAGGTCATCGGAGTGATTCTATGTATCGGGGCAAATTTGGTACTTACAAGTTTTACACACGCAAAAGAGCTTAGGTGGATTTGAACTTTGTAATTGAACAACCAGCAGAGAATAATATGGCTGATCTAGAGAATAACAGAAATGAGGGAAGACAAGAGCGACTTGACCCTGATGAGATCATGAGAAGCTTGGTTGATACGCAGCCATGAATTGTCCGGGCTCTTGACAGATTACAAGATACACTGGATAGGATGGATTTGGGAAACCACAAGGATAGGCACAGAAGGCATAGCAGATCAGTTTCAGTTGCAGGGAGTCGTGGTAGCAGTAGGACCCCATCTTCCTTGGGAAGTGCATCTATTTCACCACAGAGAGACAAGACACATACTAGGACACCTGATAGACCTATGCTTCCTCGGTTCACTCCTAGAGATGAACCACCATTGGCTAATCCTCAGAATGGAGTGACTTTTCAGGATACAGTTATGGCTGCCAATGATGAGTGGGCTAGACTTCCCACACACGTCAGGGATGCTTTCCCTTTGCATCAATCTTGTATGGAGCGTAGAGATTCTATGAGGGGATAGAATGATAGAGGGCCCAGACAACAATGGAATAATGATTTGAAGAAAGCCACAAACAAACTTACCTTATCCACATTTGATGGCAATGGTTCCATTAGTGCACGAGCATAGGTCCATAAGTTGGACATATACCTATCTTGAAACCTATGGCTGAAGATGAAGCCATTTAGTTATATTGGTGTTTGTTTTATCATCTACCAAACATTACAATAAGATACCTGAAGGTATTCTATCCTCTCCTGAAAAATCACTACTGATTCCAAGGTCTATATGTGCGAACAAGCGACTTTAGTGGGATAGCTACTCGGGTAGTGTTTGCTGAAAATCTCAAGGGGGACTTACGTTAACAAATGTCTTTTAAGCTTCTGGACTTAGATAGAATTATCAATTTTTAGGCTCTTTCTTTTTTTTTTTGGATTTTTCGGGATTTAGACCTTCAAAAAGGGGGAAAAGGATAGGGTTAAGAAAGTTGATCTAATCATACAAATTTTGGAGACGGTATTAACTGGGTGCTCTCGAGGAACCACACTTTGCTTCACCACACTAAGGACAACTACACAAAGCCGATGCAATCTTCAATGGGTTGTGCTTATGATTGAAATATTGGCATGCACAGAGGAAGGCTCAGACTAACTTTGCACAGTGAAATGGAAATCATCCATTCACCAAAAGTATGAGCAGAGATACACCGTCAATTAACACTTATCAAATCCTTCATTCAATTCTAATAACATGAAAGCAAATCTAAATTAACTTTAACTAAAGTGTTGAGGAAATTGAAACCATGCTAATCAATCAAACAACAGAGATTACAAAGCCTTAAGAGAAAGCGCACATGCAATAGATTATTTGGAAATGACCTTCACACAACAATATGTCAAAAACCTCACACTCTCCAAATGAGAGGAGGTAGCCTTATATAGTTTTTCAAAAATAAATAAACAATCGAGATCAAGTGATCAAGGGCCCAGATTGAAAGCTACAAACCCTAATTAGGGTTTCCAAAAACTCTATTAGTTTGAAAGAATGAGAAAGTGACATGTGGCACGACTGCTATTGTCACTGAGGTGAGCGTCCAATTTCCCCCTTTGTAGATTCAATGTATCTGGACACGATGAGTCTAACCTCTTCCATAGTGACACTTGGCAAGTTGCTAATCTGGAAGTCGATGATGTCCACATCATTAGTACATGTGGCGAGGATGCCTTCCCACTCAACTGCTTGGGCAAGAAAGTTCTCGTCAATGAAGAGAAAACTTGCAATCCTTGAAAGATCGCCCTTATCAATCATCCTCGAGTCTTTGAAAAAGCTCGACTAAATTCTGGCTCTCAAGTTCTCTGCCTGCAAGTGTTTTTCTCGTATACTCTCTTTCTTCCATATCTCTGATGCTACATGAAACACCTTACTCAAAATTTCTCTGACACTTTCCTCTGTTTCAAAGCACTTAGTCTCCGATTTCTTCAGGACTTCAATCCTTGTGTCCAAAGCATAATACCAGGTGTTAAAGTCATATCTATCCCCAACCTGTATGATACTTGCATCCACCAAACTTCGTTTTGACATACCTTAGATAACCTTCAATTGTGGAAGTATTTCATCTTGAATTTCTTCAACATCTTCCCAATTTGCAGCTAGGTCATGAATTCGGTCGACCAATGAAGAGGTCGACTCATGTGTTGATACTAAATTTTCTACAAGTATGTGAGCACGTGTCGAAGCATCTGAAATCCATTCGTTGGCTTGTGTGAATGTGCCTTCATGTCCTCGTAATCTTTCATTGACTCTTGCTGAAGAGGTTGCGGCGGGGTGACCGGTATCTCATGGTTGAGTGGCCTGGTGAGATGGAGAACATATTTCCTCCACTTTTGGTTCTCTTCCTCAACCTTCTTTCTTTCCTCCTTCTCCTGAGCTAGACTCGCTTTGAGGGCGTTGCAAGAGTCGTCAAAGTACTAGACTTCTTGGTCCTGAGTAGGCTTACCCAACTCTATAGTGGTAACCTTATAATCCTCCGGGGCAATATTGTCCCGAGTTTTTCCTTCCTTTGGCACAGCTATCTGAACTGTCTGAAACCCTGCACTATCCGTCTGAATCAAAGAGAATTTTTTGGCTAGCTTAGGTGGCTTGACTATGACAGGTTCATTTACCTTTGCCAGAAATGCTATTGTATTCTCTTCAAAATGGGTTTCCTTAGGAACCTTAGCCCTTATCCTTTCCCTCAACCAATCAGGAATGATTGATTGCTCCACAATATTTTGATCAAACCCATCATCTGTCCTTCTTGGTCCAGTAAATATACCATCAAGGAAAACTACTAGGGGCTCAAGCTCTTCAACTTCTGTGGCTGCATTTAAAACATGCTCCCTGTCCAGACTTTGGACAGCTTCTTTCATTATTTCCTCAATTGAAGGAGAAGGCACTCTCACTTCATTATTTACCATATATGTGTCCATCTCTTGCTCTTCAACTACATTTTGATCAGGCACAACAGATGCGGCACTCAAAATGGAATGACCTTCGTTGGACTCGCGTCTCCCCCCGACAATTTTCTTTCCCCTACAATTTTCTTTCCCCTGGCCTTTCTAGAGCTTCCAACTAATTCCTTCCTTTTCCACGACCCAACACTCTCTGGATTCCGAGCATTGCCTACAGAAATACAAGGGTTGGAGGACAAAGAGTTGTCTACTCCCATTAAATCATAGGTCAGAGCCACACCTTTAGACTTCAATTGTTTTGTCCTCTCAGATGTCCACCACTTAGAGTATTCGACCACCGACCTCATAAGGTCTGCCAGATCTGACTTCTCTCCCTCTGACCAATCGATCAAGGCTAGTGGCTCATTCCTCATCTTCTCAAAGCCTGGCTATTGAAGCTCAAGACTGTATTCTACTTGATCAGCAACTCTGAATACTTTCGTTGCTCTTACCATGCTCAAGGGAATCCTTGACCAAAATCTCCTCCTGATTTCAAAACTATCGGCTGCGTTAGCCCAATAATCTTCCAAATTAGCTTTGTGCTCAAATGTCATCCCTTCGACCCTTTTCATCCTATGGAATGGATCAAAATTCTTTATTGCTTTGTACTGGTAAAAAGGGTACCAAGACGCTCTTTCTCAACAGTTGCAGCGACTTGTGATGACAGGCACATCTCTAGTCCATTTCCAATCATGAGAGAGGAGGCTCCTGCCTTCTTCTGCTTATCTCTTTGAACTGTCATATATCCCTCTAATTGCCTCACAACCTCTAGTAGCACAACTCGGTTGGTAGGGTAAGCTGGGAGCTTATAGGGAGATCTGGAAAACCCCTGAATTATGATGTAAGTGAACTTCGAGTATTGAATATACCTATATCCGAATCTATTGATAAAGTCCATAGACTCTTAAAAGAGAGTCGCTGATGTAGTCCACCTTGCAGCGTTTGTGTGATGTGCATCAAAAATATATCATTCACCCTCTTGAAATGGAACTTTTCTTCCATGTGAAGCTGGGGATAACAATCATAGACGGGAAACTGATTTTTTGTTTCCCACTTCCCCTCTGCAGGTGAGGCCTTTGTATCTGTAGGTTCTAGCCAGGGAATAGAACAAGTACGAGCTCATGAAGAAGGTCCTATTCGCTTCCAGATTCTTCAGTTGGCTGTCCAAGTTATCACTTATCATTCGAGCCCAATCAATCATCTTAACTCCATTCATTATTTCATTTATGAAATAATACATCCAGGGCTCAAATGGAGCGCCTTGAGGATTACCCATTATCCTGTTCAGCAGGACAATCATATCTCCAATATCTTCTTTGAAGTACGCCCTCACCAAGCTCTTCCTCTGTAGTTTGGAGGCACCCTTCCTTGGCTTGTCCAGCCAGGAATGATTGACGATGGCGTCATACTCCTCCAAATGATCCTGATACATGCGATCAGCTTCATCCTTGGTTACGTACACAGCATTATGATATTCTGGAATTCTGAAAGCTTCCCTGATGGCCTCATCGCTGATGTTTGCCAACACTCTTCCATCTGGTGCGACAATATCCCTACTAACAGGGTTGTAGTGCCTAGCGCACTCAGCTACCAGCTCAATGCACTGCACGATGCCACCCTTCATCATCTTTCGCGCAGTCATGGTAGGCACGAGGTTATCTAAACCGAACAACCGCTTCTTGAACTCCCTCAGATTGATATGCCCGAGGTTAGTGTTGCTGATATTCTTCCATTTCGAGGCCATTCTCGACTCAGGAGGAGCATGCTTGTCTACTTGTAAGTTCATTGTGCCTAAAATCTGCAAGTAAACATGAAGCTTAAGTTAGAAATCAGATTTTGGATTAAAGAAAATCAAGGCTGCGAATGGCTAAGTGCTTGGAGATTTTATTTCATTTTCATACCTAAGGACATTTATGATTGCAATCCAAAAGGCCAAGTTCAAAACTCTCATTCCATTTAGTCAACAAAATGATTTTTCTCACTAAAAATTTGAATAAGTCCACAAAAATTACTTCCAACGAATCTGGAAAACTCAGAAAAATGCAATAAATCTGCATTTTAAAACCAACTTCACCTTCGACTGAATGAGGATAAGGCTAGGAGATAGAAGGAATCTTACGAAAACAGAGAAAAATTAACGAATCTGCCTTCTACCAGCTAGTTCCACTCCAAAAATCTGCAGATACTTGACAAGAATGAAGCTAATAAATCAGAATTCCTCAAGAAGCTTGCCCAAACTGCAAGAGATATCCTTGCAACACCAAAATTTTCTTCCAAATGACCTTCAATCTGCGAAATAATTCTCAATGTTTTCCTTAGCTTGCTCAAAAAGTTCGAACTTCTTGTGTGAGAATGAAGAAATGAAGAATGTATTTGTAATGAAGTTGGTTTTCACAATTAGAAACACGCAAATACCATCCAATTCATGTTTCTAAATTTGACTTCAACCTTCAGAAAGTTTCCAATTCGATTTCGAGTTGTGCTGTCATCTCTTTAAGTTTGAAGATCTTATTCTACAACTTTCTAATTTGTTTTCCCTCTTCATATTCGAACTAGGCCTATAGATTGGCATCTTCCAAAAGGTTTCTAATTTGGAACTCAGTCTAAAAATTGCCTCAATCTGCAAATATCCTCTTTCTAATTTTGACTCAAGGTTCAAACTCAAGTTTCCATTTTGATTTCCCAGCTCATTGATCTTCGAATATCTCTTTTTTCAACTTTCTAAATCAGTTAGCAGTTCGAACTCTATGAAGATTTGATGACATCACTCATATTTTAACTCAATTTTGAACTTGATGTTGACTTTGTTTGACTTCCAAGAGTAGGGCGGAGTTTTGAGACTTCAACTTGATGCCTGGGCGGAGTTTGGAGGTGCCTCTATCATCATGTTAGAGTTTTGTTTGCCTTAAACTTCTTTCATTCCATCCATAGGGCACACTTTGAAGGCTTCACAAGGAGGGTGGACTTTCTTTGCCTCAATTTCCAAGACTAGGGCGGACATTTCCTCTACCTCCATCATAGCTTGGGCAGAGTTTTGGATGGTTTAGCCACTTCATGTTTGAGTATGGCGGACTTTGAAGGCTTCCCACTTTATGGCGGACATTGTCATATTCATCTTTTAGGCTCTCACCAAGGCGAACTTTTGAGCATCTCCAAGACGGAGTTTTAGCCTCTATCATATAGGGCGGAGTTTTGGATGGCCTCTTCGAGGCGGACTTTGATGGCTTCCCACTTTGTGGCAGACTTTCTCATGTTTACTTCCTATGCCTTCCTCCTAGGGCGGACATTTTAAGCATCTCCATAGGGCGGACTTTGGAGAGACACCAAGGAGGGCGGAGTTTTGGAAGACCTCTTTGAGCATAGGGTGGAGTTTTGCGCTCCCACTTCAAGGCGGACTTTTGAAGCAATGACCACCACGACGGACTTTTGAAGGCTCTAGGCAAGGCGAAGTTTGGAAGGTTGGCCACTTGCTTGGAGGGCGGACTTTGATGCTCCCTCTTCAAGCATGGCAGAGTTTTAGTCTACCTCCAAGGCAGACTTTTGTGACATCTCCACCAACATGGCAGACTTTTGTGCTCCCTCCAACATGGCGGACTTTTGAATGACTTCACCAAGGGCGGAGTTTTATCACCTACCATAACACTCAACATCATTCATTAGCCAGACAAAGAAAAATATTTGGAAAATTGCAAAATTTCACAATTTTATCAATTTTAACTAGATTAACTTGAAATTTGAAATCCATACTCAAGCAAACCATCTCAAGCATCCTAACCCCTAAAATGTAGGAACCTAGCTTTTTAGGTCAAAACTTGGAAATTCCTGATCGCGATCGAAGCAGGTTAGTGGTATCAGTGCAAACCCTAGGTCCCCACTCCGAAAAAAGCAAAAAGCAGGCATCCCTAAAAAATAGGGAAAACTTTCTAAAAATAGCCATACCGAGGATTGGGCTAAAAATACCAAAAATGAAACTTCCTAAAAAATAGGAAAAAGCAAAAAAGCAAACTTTCAATCTCTAGGACTCCAACCGTTCAAAACTGAGCAAAGCTTGGCAAAACTAAAGCGGAAGGCCACATGCACTAACAAAAACCCTCGAAAGCAGGAAAAGAGAGGGTCCCCATTTGCAATGGGGCAATGTGTGAAAAAGGTCACAACAAGTTTGTTGTCCTACAATTAGAGGGAGTTGTATACGATTGGTGGCTTCCTTGGGCTTTGTGCTTATTACCGAGCTACATGGTTTCCTTGGGCTTTGTGCTTATTACCGAAGGTTTGTTAGAGGATACTCACAGCTTGCAGCACCATTGACAGACCTTACCAAGAAAGGGGCATTTCATTGGACAAAGGAGGCACAGGGGGTGTTTGATAGACTTAAACAGGTGATGAGTACTTGTCATGTGTTGGCACTTCCTAATTTGACCCAACCTTTTGTGCTTGAATGTGATGCTTTGGGAGAGGGTGTGGGTGCAGTTCTCATGCAAAATAATCATCCTATTGTATATGAGCCTAGGAAACTGAAAGATAATGAAAAATTATACTTTACATATGACAAAGAAATGTTGGCTATCATGCATGCACATACTTTACAGTACTTGGTTGAGAGGAAATTTATTGTTAAAAGTAATCTCAACTTTCGGTAGAATATTCCAAAAATCTCAATTGATTGGAAATCTCAACTTTCGATAGAATATTCCAAAAATCAGCATGCTTGTGAAATCATGGATGGGATCATTCAGGATGATAGATACACGGTTGTGGATGATGTGATTTACTATAAGGGAAGAATTTATTTGGTTCCGAAATCTAAACTGAAAAATCAGATTTTACATGTTTATCATACACACATGTAGCAGGACATCAGGGGTATGGCAAGACCTACAAGCAGATTAGAGAGAGGATCACTTGGAAGGGCCTCAAAGATGATGTTGTACAGCATATACGGGAATGTATTACTTGCCAACAAAATAAAACTGAAAATACGTACCCTGCTGGTCTGCTGCAACCATTGCCCATTAGGGAGCAAAAGTGGACAGGTATTTCAATGGATTTCATCACTGGACTTCCCAAGGTGCAAGGGAAAGATTGCATATATGTAGTAGTGGACAAGTTGACTAAATATGCTTATTTCTTTCCCATAGCAGCAGATTATACAGCTTCACAAGTTGCTGATGTATTTTTTAGAGAGATATTTCGGCTTCATGGTCTTCCAAAGACCATTGTCAGTGACCGTGATAGAAGGTTCATGAGTTTCTTTTGGCAAGAATTGTTTAGACTCACTAGCACAGAGTTGACTCCTAGCACTAGCTACCATCCCCAAACTGATGGGCAAACTGAGATCGTGAATAAATGGATAGAGGGGTACTTGCGCAACTATGTGGCAGGACAGCAATGTGCATGGGTTTGTTGGTTGTATTTAGGAGAGTTTTGCTACAATACGACACACCATATGTCTATTGATATGTCTCCTTTCCATGCTCTATATGGTTATGATGCTATGACATTTATGGATTTGGCACTTGGGGATAGTAGAGCCCCATTGGCACAGGATTGGCTTCAGGAGAACCAAGAAATTCTTAAGTCACTTAAGGAGAACATTCAACGAGCCCAAATTCTTAAGTCACTTCAGGATTACTTTTGGGAGTTCCAAGAGAGGAGAGTGTTGTTGTGGCACAATGGTAGCTCTTTTTTGAGGTTGACTTGGAACCCTTTGATCACTTGGGTTTGTAGTCCAACTACTATTGGGGATGAGAGAGGCAATGTTGACTTTCTTGAGATTATTCTTATGGCGTTATGGTTAGATTCTTTCGAAAAGCAATTCCCTAAGGAGTTGACTGAGTTTATGCAATATCTGATTGCTCTTCTTACAAGAGTTTTTCAGATAGTGTTTTGAGTAGATGGTGCTACAAATCTCCTTGATTGACTTGGGACACTGGGATCGTCCTTGGTTACTAGATCAATCTGATGATTGTGGGGTTGTAATGGCATTGCTTGAGGATAAGCAATCTTTGGGAAGGGCTGACCATAATGTCCCTTTTTTTGGGTTCTCTTATAATGCAGTTGGAGCTGACTTTTTGGGTTTGTGTCAGCCTGACCAAAGGACTATTTCAATGTCGCCGGTAAGCTCAAATGGTTTAGTGCAGTTGAATGACACTTTCTAGAGGGATTTTGGACACTTTGTCCCTTAATACTATTTATAGTAAGTGTCAATCTGGACACCGACTTGGTTAGTTGACAATATTTATATTTTGAGTTAGTCAGAGATTCCATTAATTAATGATTGAGGCATTATTTTAGATAACATTAAAAGCTCAAATTTAAATTAAATATTTAAAGTTATTTAATTTAATAAAGTGACTTTATATGGCCACCTAGGGAGTTATAAGGTGTTATTTTAAATAAATATTAAAAAAACCTTAATTAGAGCGTTTGACTTGAAGCTTATAAATAGACCTTTTGAGCTCATTTTCAATATGTGGAAGATTATTATTTCTCTGCGTGAAAATCCCTGTGATTCTGGAGATTGGAATTGGTTTATCTCAGCCTTCTTAAGGACAAAAACCCTCTAGGAGAAAATTGTCTTGATGGTGAAAGATCTACCCAAGCTAATATTTGGTGTTGTCACTCAGATTTTGCAGTAGATCCAACAATCAAGGTTTGCAGAAATTTATGAGGTCTTCTTTGAAGACAGCTTTCTATGGTTTTGAGATTTGTAGTTAAAGTTTGCATTTGGATGCATGGAACTCATTTATTGAGAAGTTTATCATGGTCTACATTATTGAAGGAAACGTGAATGTTCAGAACTGACCATATTTTTAAAAATCTATTTCTGCTACAGCAAGTGAAGGTTAACTTGTATGTTGTTATCCTCTGCTGTTTAAATGATTTGATTTCTGGAAATGCAAATGAATATACCAGTCAATCAATCTTCTTGTATTTTCTAAGCAATATGCATACAGGATAAGCATTATCATTTACTCTTGTAAACTGAAAACATATTAAACTCATTCAAATCTGCAACAAGAAATTATCCATCTCAGACTTGCAGAAAAGTGGTAAGGGTTAAGAAATGATGAAAGAAACTCTGAAGATTGGTGTTAAGCAGTAATCTACAGCAGTTTCCTCTTATTGGCATATGCATACGAATGTTTGATGAAATGCCTAAACAGTAAGTCCTTCAGTATTTAATAGAAAGGTGCCCCAAAAAAAAGTGGCAACAGGGGTGGTCTCTTACACCTTTACTGTGTGACTATGTTATGACCCATAGTTAACAATACTGTTAATAGCTTTAGTTTTTGGGCAAGACTCCCAAACAAAACCCCTCATTTGCAATATCATAAAAATGATGTTTAATAGTTTAATTATAAAATTAAAACGCTAGAAAACATGCCCATCAATCTTTGGGTCCAAAGCCAGAGTTTCCACACAGTTTTCCAGTTCTGGGCAGCAATTAAAAATCATCTAAACATCTTCAATAAAGGACCGGAGAAGCCAAAATTGGCTACCATTTATCTGCTTTCAGGGCCAACTATGTACTTTTCAAATAAATTTTCTTGTTCTCCATATGTTTTGGTTCATTTATTTGTTTTCCTAAGTTCAGACAATTTCATAGCCACACATCCAGCATTCAATAAAATGAGCAGCAAGAAAAGTAATTGTGAAAACAATTCTCCTCCATTTTGACGCAACGATGCATTTTCTTCACTTGGCTACCAAAATCCCTTCAAATAACAACAAAAATATTGATGGACTGCAAGACCAAATGCACAATAACTTGCAACTTACATTTGAAGAAATGTAGAGCAGAGTCAGAAACAATATATTGGGAAAGACTAGGCAAAAACTGTCAAAAGTTATGACACCCACAAAATTCTTGACCAATTAGATAGCAACAGTCACCAAATAACAAGGGCCTAAGAAGAAGAAGAAGCGTAAGTTCATTTTCAAAAGCAAATGAAAATAAAAATAGAGATGATGGCAATCATGTCAATCATGCTCCCTCACTTCCATTAAGTGAAGTTGCCTAAGAAGAAGGGTAGCAACTCATTAGTTGGAATATATAACATGCAATGTACAAGGATGTAGATGATGCTTTTAGTTTACACTCTTTAATGTCATCTGATATTTTTACTAAAAGAAAATGGTAAAGAAGATTACAAAAGGGGAACCTTGCCATTCTCCCCTATGTGATTCTAAGTTGACAACATGCTTGTTTGTTAAAGTATCCATGATTAAGATGCTAATAGAGCGAAGGCAGATACGGTAAGGGTGGTTAGTTGTTACATATGGATAAAGAGACATTCAGCAGTTTCCTCTTCCTCAAGGTCATTGTTTGCTCTAAAAAGTGCAAGAGTTTTGATTTTCTATTTGGACTTATTATGTGTGAACCTAATAGAAAGCCATGACTTATATAGGAGATGTCAATTACTGATGATAGCCTAATGCTATATGATAGTTTGTCAAACACTTACAACCCCTGTGATGGCACAGAATATTCTCTTTTATACAAAAAGGCACATCATCTTACAATTTAGGAGCAAGAGAAAACCGTTTTTGTCTCGCATCACCTATAATATGCCTTGAAAATAATATTTTATAGGATGACTCTGAAGTTCAGTAGACTCCTTCATGATTACCAAATTGACCTTCCTAAGGGAAGGGAAGGGAAGGGAAAATACAATAATTATCAAATCACTATATTTTATTTCAACTTATGAGACCCCAGCACCATTTTGATATGGTCTTTGGAAAGCAAGGCTAATTACAGCATGAATACTTTCAGAAATAGCAACTAAACTTGAATTACCAGATTCAGCGGTAGGTGATGGCATAAGTCCATTTAGTGTTACTTCTGCCAAAGTTGCCAAAGCATTAAGCCCAAAACTTTGATCTGCAAAAGAAAAAAATAACCTTAGCACCCAACTTTTGCCATTATCACTAAGTTGTGAATATTATTCCAATTATTTTCAAACATAGTCTATCTACACCAAAACTATTAATGCTTTTAAGCACCTATGTTGGATAGGAATAAACAACCTGCTACTTCAAAAGCCTTCTATCAAAATACTAGATGAGCAGAAATAATAAAATTTCATTTAAGGAAGATCCCACGATATTCTCACTCGTGGCATAGTTATGATCAATGATTCAATTGCATGCTATATTATTTGCTTAAAAGCCGCAACCATGATTGTGTAACATGGCAAATTGAGACAAGCCAATCTGCAAAGTAGTCCCAAATGGTTTTACAATTTAATCTGTTCAATATTTCCGATGTTGTTCTCCACCATCAGGAACCATCTAAAGCTTAAAATTGTTACCATCGGGATAAAGACGTCAGAACATGCATTCAAATATCACTGATTAAGTTGCTAGACTTTAAAACTTGCTTCTGCTCCAACCTAGGGCAAATGAATATAACATCAAAAAGAAACATATATTTACTCAATGGAGAGCTAATTCAATAATTTGACTCTGGTCTAGAACTGTCTTGACATTTGAATTGCACCATAAAGTCTATATTGCATAGACATGCAATACATTGGTCCTCTTAAACACAACATTTTCACAAATCAAGCTGATTACCATCATTGTCAATTATTATGAAAAAAGCAGTGTTCCACGGGCGTTGGGGATGGGGAGACGGGGGAATGCGGGACGGGCTTCGGGGACGGGGGGACTTGGGCCTGGTGGGGGAAACGCATTTCCATGGAACACTGGAAAAAAGCCCCCATAATCAGAGAAATGAATAAGGATTTGTTTCATACTACATTCAGCTCCTAATTCACAATGGCTATATGTGTCTACACCTTCTAAAGGCAATACAACGATCTTCACCTCAGAAAGTGTTGCCACAATTCTCATAGTTTTGTGACTGTTCAACTCCTAAAAGCAATTTCCAGATGTTAGAATAATATAAGTTCATTATATGTAGATCTTTTTTTTCAATCATCTGATATTCTGTTCTAAAATAATCTGTGACCTTGAAATCAATAATAGAATACACTTGCAAAACTGTGACTGTCCCATCCTGCTATAACCCATTTTTCCAAGCATTTAATCTCTTCGCAATCACTTGCTACCCAGAAATATCTGAAAGAATGTTTGTAATTAAGAATACACAAGCATTATAGATATTAGCCTTAGGATAATTCTGTTGTTTTTTATGTTCTCTTATAGAAGGATGCTCCAGTTGTTATTAGTAAATATAAGCCACTAATGAAGTTATTTCAAAATTGTTACATCAATGCCAGGGCCCTTATTTTACCAGTTGTCAATATTCTATGGAGAAACTCAAGGGTTTATTTATATTATAATGGACGAGCCATTTGTGAAGGATGGTGGTTGAGTAGAGAATTTCACAATGGATTACATTTAAGGTTTTCGCTATTCCTGAATCCAAGTCCCTTTCATATTGATTGTTTCACTACACTTGTTGAAATACAAACCCGAATCAAGAATACCTTCTTGTAATGAGGACTTAAATCCTGGAGAAGACGGGACACAGTGCAAGGCATCAAACCTTTATATATTACATAACCAAGATTTTTTTAAACAGTAAACAATACAACATATGGGATAAACCCCAAAGTAAAACATAAACAAACAGGACGTACCACCATAGCATTAACCATAAATTGAGCGCCATAAACTAAGGTCTAAAGATAAAACATGCCTCAAAATAAAAATACCATCCATTCAATTTACTTATATCAAAATAAAAATAAAAATACAATCCATAATACATACAATAGAAAAAAAAATTATATATATATATATATAGACACACAGAAACAGAGAAATGATCAAATTTAAAAAGAAAAAGTTTACCTCAGTCATGAAGCCTCTCTTGTTTAACCCAATGAATAATTTGTCTTCCTTAAGGAGCCAGAAAGAGAGAATTATAACATAATACACAGAAAACGTGGTTGCTTCTTCAAGACTTTAACGAAGAGCCTAAAAGTCTCCGTTATAAGTCAGATTCTAGCATCAAAAATTTCTGACATTGCTAGTTTCATCATGTCCCTTGAGGCAAGTAGGCTAGTTTCCTCAGTATCTACATTGGTATATTTTCAGTTGCCCTACAAGAACACTTCAAGGACCACCTAAATAGCATTTCATTAATGATTTACTGGATCCTCATGGCTAGCCCAAACTTATGACTCTTATATGTTTGTTGAAGAGCTCTATGGATTTACATCACATGGGTGAAACCTCATTCTTTTACGAATCCTATCTATCATTATATTGTATTAAACATTAGTACGTGGACCAGTGCATAGGCATAACTCACCATACAGTGATTATAAATTTGTAGCATAATTGTACATTCATTAAAGATAAATAAATATCTAAACTACTAAAAAGTTTATTTTTAGTTTCCAATATATACATTAATATATGCATTAACTTTTCAAACAATACTTCTTTGATCTTGTAAAAAAAAACAAGCGAAGCACATAGAGAAGCTAAAAGAAGTAATGATGTGAACTCTAGAGCTAACTCTAGTCAATGCAAAGCCCTAGAGGAAAACAAACAATGGCCAGTTTTGGGTTTGGAAGTAGGGAAAGAGGCCCCGGCAGGATGGGAGTGTTGACTTGGTGGTCGGCACCTCCTCAAGGATACTCATGGCATGGCTTAACCACCTCCCATGGGTCAGGTTAAATCTGACGTTCGTATCAGGTGTTGATAGTTCGATCTTTTGGCACAACGGCAAACAATTCCAACAATTGGTATCAGATCCTTGGGTCACAAGTTCAAGTCTCCCTTCAGTGGATGCTGAAGGCTCAATCGGTGTTGAGGGAGAGATTGTTGACATGGTCGTCAGCACCTCCTTGGGGACTTGTGACATGGCTTAACCGCCTCCCGTAAGTCGGGTTAAATCTGGCGTTTGTATCGGGCATTGATAGATCGAGCTTTTGGCACAACGGCATACGATTCCAACAGGGAGAACATTCTAAAGTTTGTGGAAGAGTCTGTGAGCATTTGTAGGAAGAGGACAAAGAGCTTCTAGTAAAGCTTGCATTGCATAAACTGTATAAGGACGCTTTAGAAAGCGCAAAGTTGGGAATGGGAGGTGAGAAAAAGAAAAATGAAGATGGAGATGAAAGAGATTGCCCCTTTGCTTACTCCACTACTGTGGTGGGAGGGGTTAAGCCCTCCAATAATGTTGCTAAAGTTGTTTCAAATGCAGAAACACTCTCTGCAAATCATAAATAAAGAAAGGGTGAGAAAGGTTGATTAAGGCAGCACAGACAATACCAATTCTAGAATTGGGAGAAGAAAATTGGGATGGTATTAATCATTACTAAAAGGTCGCACTTATTTGTTCTTCAATAATCTCTAGTCAAGCCTTCCAAAGCTAAACAAATGTGTAATTCTACATGGAAGCCCTTTCTTGGTAATCCTATATGATTGATTTGTCCTTGTGCAAAAGGTTTTTTTTATTAGTTTGTTAGATAGTTTGCAAATTTGGTCTCAGCAGACCCCAACTTTAAAAACTCGACAAAACCTGGAAAAAATATCAACAACATAAGGAAAAAAAAAACTCAAATTCAAAGCTCAGAAAAAAACATGGAAAACTCAGCATTCATGTTTTTCTCCTACAATCTCATCAAGTACTTGTGAGTGCTTGCCACAAGCTCAGGGCTGCAACTTAGAAAAAGTCATACTCTACAACTTTCAACTTCAACCTGCAAAAAGCTCACTGGACAAAAAAAAATAACTAGTACTCAATGACTATCCAAGTACCTCTACAAGTTTGCAATTTATGCTTTGCTCAAATTTAGAGGACAGAGGCAGGATTCTAGTGAAGTGTCCCTGGTCCTGGCACAATGCTCATCACTTAATGAAGCCTTCGTACAAAGGTTTGAATCCTTCTGTAATGTCCCCTATTGGGATATTCCTATATTTTGCCCTAGAACACCAATTGAGGTATGAATTATACTAAGGAAGTTCAACTTGCCTCTTTATGTCTCTATTTAGATCCTGCATCCAGGTTAGTTATCATTATGAAAGATGAAGAAACATATAACCAGCAATGCTATAAAGAGAGACCTGATCATCATTGCATAATGTGCATGTGGGATCCAATAACACTTCCCATACAACCTATCCTCATTATGGAGTCCCCTGGAACATCATATAAGGCGCCTCGAGGTTATTCTTTTCCATCAAGCCCAAAAACACGTAAAGACACCTGACATTCGGCCTCCTGGCCCCACCCGGGGTCGCTCTACTTGAATGGAACCTTGTGCTACTTGCATCCCTTACAGGTATTCTATTATACCTTCCATAATGAGATGGTTGGTCAGATGAAGTGTTTGGAATCTACTATATAATTTATTATGCATTCAGACCAGAATTCTTTCTTTTTATCATTCAATTCCTTATTTCAGATTGGATGCTATTCTATTTCTATTTCATTGATCCTTCCAGGATTCAATTCAGGTCTCCTTCAAATCTGCAGATTCTACCTTTCAAATCTGCTCAACAATATATATTCATGTCTGTGGCATTAATATATTTATGTCTTCTATAGTGTTATATTTATGTCTGCTGTAATGATATGTTTATGTCTGCTCTAAATATATTCTTGCTCTGCTGTAATAGTATTCCTTGATCTACTATAATAATATATCTTGGTCTGCGGGGTAATCTCCTTTTAATTTGTATTCCTTCCCTTTTTATATCTTCCACAGTGGGAAAGGTCATGTCCTATAATTTTGAGAAGACACATTGCTCTTCATTGTGCTGCTTGGGGAGACTAATTTTAATAATAATCTTAAATTCCTACCCTAGGTTGGCCCTTCCTATTTTGCCTTGATTGACCCTTAAATAGTCATAAGCAATTTCTTTATTATATTTTTTATTATCGAGTCAGCCCTCCTTCTACTACTCAGTCGCTCAGGTTTATTATTTAATGCTGCGATTTAACCTAGAAATTAATTTGAGTTCAGCCACCTGGGTCAGCCAAACAAATAAACCCAGTCGACCTCTATAGTGGAATTGAATGCCAGGGGTTAATATTAATAAAGGCTTTAATCTGGTTAATATGGCAGCGATTCTTCCTAACATGGTGGGGACATGACACCTTCTATGGAAAATTTTGAACTAGTACCAATGTAAGTAAGACTGCCAAATCTGCCACTGCATTTTTTGGCTTTCCTCTACTCTGGAATGTATTAGTATTGCTTTGGAGAAATTTATTTCTATTTCCCTGAACATCTTCTAAGGCATACACGTATTACTAGTGCACACATTTTGGTGGAGTTAGACTTCTCCTTAGGCCTTCCTACTGATATTGGTGCCTTAGCCTTCCTACTGATGCTAGTTTGAAACTAGGTGATGATTTTTGGAAGTAGCCCTTTGATTATGAGAAGTAGGCATTTTGATGTTAGAATTGATTTGGAATGGGACATTTGTCTAATGGATGTCAAAATCAAAAAGAAAACCCAGTATGGAAACATGGAGGCAAAATGCTTCTACTCAAGATCGGGTGGTGGGAGGATCTTTATATTCTGCTTCATATAGTCATCCTATGTCACTAGAGGGGAGTAAAAGAATTGGGAGGGTGATTTTGTGGAGGATAGCAATACTAGCATGGAGGGGTCTGCTCGGATGGTGCAGCCTCCCTCTACATGTAGTTTGAATTGCAAGCACGGTTTGCTTCTCCCAAAGGACCAGGATGAAGGGAGCATAACCAGCTGCCAGAGGATCTTAGGGGAGAGAAAAATGATGTCCTATGATTTTATGGGAAGTGTACCCAAATTAAGGTCATCTTCCATAGCAACAAAAACTGTTTGTGGAAAAACTTGACAAATCAGAACTATATGATTTTTTGAAAAAATCAGATCTAAAAACAAAATATTATTATTACATTAAAAAAATTTATTATTTATTGTTTTTATATTATGACAATATAAATATAATAGATATAAAATAATTATATTATATTATCATAGTATAATTATACGTACTATAATTATTATATATCTATAACAATTATATTATATATATTAAATTAAATTAATATAATTATAATTTTATATTTTTTTAATAGGTAAAATGCAGACATGGGGTCTGCTCCCTTTATGTTACCATAGAGGATTTACATGTTTTCTATTATGGTTTTTGCCATTACTGTCCCCAAGGTATATATATTATCATAGTATATTAATATAATATAATTATTATATATCTATAACAATTATATTATATATATTATATTATATTATATTATATTAATATAATTATAATTTTATATTTTTTTAATAGGTAAAATGCAGACATGGGGTCTGCTCCCTTTATGTTATCATAAGAAGATTTACATGTTTTCTATTATGGCTTTTGCCATTACTGTCCCCCAAGGTATACAATTATCAAAACAGGGGTTGAAGCTTTCTACTTTTGCTGAATGCATATGCATTGCTCCTGAAGATAGCAAAGTGGAGCATTATTTCTAACATTGTTTCTAGTGATTATATCAACAAGTCCTAGATTACTATGTCCTAGATATATTATAATACAGGGAAATCAAATTTTCAGTCCAAATGTTCTCCACTATGAACTCTTGAAGCCAATTGAATCCCTCCTCTCGCTCCATTCCCATAATCCCCTTGAGAAACAACGCAGATTTTCCTACAAGATAGCAATGATGGGGAAGGGAGGAGTGCATTGAAGTAAAGATCGATGCATTGCTCTGTGTGTGTGAGCTCTTGTTTGGCTTTTGTATGATCAATGTGTGTGGATGCTTTTGGCGACAATGATTGTGTTGCCTCGTTTGAACTAACATGATATTTGATGAGCATTTGATGTTTTGGAAGAAACCACTCAACCTCCAAACCTCACACCTTGATTTTGAAGAAATCCTTTGGCAAAAGGGTGACTCTTCCCTAGAACACCATTGCTAGCACATCCCTTAAATTGCCTAGAAACTGCTTCCTGAAAAATCTTTTGCACAAATCCCTTGCCGAGTCCATTGACTCCCCTAGGTCAATGAGGGAAGCTAAAAACATGGATGAGATGTCCATGTTAGCCCTATATCTATGATCAGTGTCCATGAATGCTTCCCACGACACTCCTCTTACTGCATGCAAAATCAGCCCATGATGGGTTTCAAAACCATCCTTCAACCTCTTCCCCTTAATCTCTCCAATAAAGGCCATCAATCTATGAGAGCTAGTAAGGCATATTGGGGTGTCCATCCTTCCGATTCAAAGACACAACTGTTAGAATGATCGCCAATTGGTATCATTATGGGACTTAATCTTATTTAAGGCATCTTACATGCATTGCGATTAATGAGAACTTATGCTCCTTCTATAATCCGTCCTTGGCCAGCTCTGAACACCACTTAGGGTGATCCAGAGATAATTTATCGATGTTGAAATTATTACTCAAATAAGAAAAGTAAAATGTCATCATGAGTGATCACATGATTGCTCTTCAAATTCAATCTTGCCGATTGACATGTTGGCGAGTCTACTAACCACTTTGTTGGCCTCGCAATAGATGTAATTAATCGTGAAACTTTCTAGCTTGGCCACCACATCAAATATGCTTTCCACCAAAACATTTTATTTCCGACTTGGGATCGAATTTGTTCTTACTACAATGACTATATCTTGATTCTGTGTATATTTGATTTTACGACTAATTGCAATCCAAATAATGATGTTTGTAGCTCCACTTTGCAATTGGTTCCGTTAAGCAAGTTTGAATATAAATAAATAAATAAAAAGAATGAAAACCAAAAAGAGGGGCGTGACAAACAAGGCTGATGCTTTACCACATACACCTTACCACATGGGCCACAAGCCCCTACTGCTTGCATAGCCGAAATGGCTACCGTGGCTCCCTGGATTTATTCTGGATTTTAACCCTTTAGACACCAAAAAAATCTAAATATCAGTGGTTAGCATGATTTAAATAAAAATCACATTTTAATGGAGGAAAAAAAGAGCAAAACTGGCAATTTCCAATTTTTACAATTAATCGCAATTTTTTCACAATTTTCTATCGTCTCTTCAGCCAATTAAGCTTTATGCCCAAAATTGATTCTATGGATTGTTGAGGGGTGAGAAGTTGGTCCCATATGTGGTACCAACAAAGAAAGGATGGACACAATGAGCAACATGAAAACAAAATCGAAGAAAAAAAACCCTCTACCTAAATTATATGAAGATTGCATGTTTAAAAAGCGATTGTGTATATGCATTGCTAATTTTGTTTTCAAAGGCAGTGGCCCCAATACAAACCCCATGTAAATTATCTATTAAAAAAATATTCATTAAATTATACTGATATATTATCCATTAAAGTAATTAACATGTAGGAGTAACTACTCCAAATTTCCAATACGATATTCACAATTTGTTTGATGTAATCAGTTTTCCACAATCCACTTTGCTTCTTGCTGTTCTTTCTGGATTTGATTGTGGTTGTATTTTTTGAATGCAAAAAATACAAACACAATGGAATCCAGAAAGAACAGCAAGAATTCACAATTTGTGCCAAGAAGAATCAAATGGTGGTGGATGAAATCATACATAGTTCTATTAGCATGATATTCTGTTGCTTTAGAAAAATGAAAATGCAACAGCATACAGGACACAAACAAAGGCTATTGATTGCCTTAATGGATAGGCAAACTCAACTTTGGAAGGTGCACGAACTTCTCATATATAGATCATAGTGCCTCAACAAAGACAAAAGAACTAGGTCATGCAACAGAAACATAGGTGGGGAACAACCAGCCTCCTCTAATTCATTGCTAAAGAGCTTTGTCACTCTAGAAACTTTTAAGTTGGCACCCTTCACTTTGGATTTCAAAGGCAACGTCAAATAAGACCTTGAACTGCAGAGCACCCTGCTGTACACAAACTGGTACAGCCCAGGTTTATATCCCAAGCTTTGGCAGGCTTGGGTACAACCAGGGCACATCCTGGACCTGTCCATTCAGCCCAGGTACATTTTTTAAAAACAACAGAAATTATTTTTAAACACAAAAAAAATTTAAAACACTAACATATTTTTATACATTTTTTATATTTTATCTTTATATTGTACGGCAAAACCCAGGTGTACTAAATGCAGGGAAAAACATGAAAAAAGGTGATGAAGAATACAGGGCAATTCTCAAAAATTGCAAACAAAGGAAAAGAATTGACAACAGCAGTAGCAGAGAAAAAACAAGTTTAATTGGCTAAAACTAACGTCAATCCATATTTAATAGCCAATCCAGGTGAGAAAAGGGTAGTTGGCACAAAAACAAAGGAATCATAATGGCAAATTTTAAAGGTTTGCAGAGTTCAGGGATTTTGTGCATGGCTTGCATTGCATGCGCAATAGGCAAGAAAGTCCAAGGGTTTAATTTTTAGATTAAAATGTTTTTCAACTTAAATAAAAGTTTTGAGTATTTCAAGTAAGCTATCACATCAGAAAACTGAAAAAGCTAGGATCATAATCTATGCATTTCATGTGGGGACACCCTGAAGTTCCCAAAAATGGCCAGGGGACGTCAGGCTGTCCAGGGAATGGCAAGGGGACACGATCAAATCCTCAAAAAGACCAAAAGAAAGGAGGCATCCCCCTTTTTAGGGGATTTCCCTTCCAAGTCCACAAACACCCAGACTCATGAAAATGCACCATCAGGGAACACTGGTCATTAGTCATCCATTTGATTGTGTTCAACTGCTTGAACTGCCGACGGAGAGTGCTTTTTTTTTTGGCTTCTCACCACCTCCCATGATTTTCTTAGCAACCTCAGCCCTACTATGGACTTGCAGAAAACATGCTTTGATTTGACATAAGCAATAAAGTTTGTGATGGTTTTTTAATGGTCTGCAGGGGAGGTGACAAATTTTGTTTTTACCTATTTATTGGAGTAGTTTGACTGAAGCCTGAAAATGGTGCCCAAGTCTGAAGATTCCAATCTAAGTACAAAAATGAGGATTTTCAGATGTTCGCACTCACTTTGCATTTTTGTGCAAGCAAAGCAGAGTAACCCAAAGAGTTCAATTTTGAGAGAGAAATGCACAAAGTTCTAACTTAAATGACAAGAAAGAAAAAATCAGTGAATCAGGTTTTACAGCATAGATGCCTAAGATGCATGTATGTCCGATTTTCCCATCTTTTGAGATAAAAAAATTTTAAAAAATCTAAGCAATAATATATTTTAATACATTGCTAATCATTTATAAATATTCTGCTCATACAAGCATCAAACTGAGACCAAGACAAGCTCTTGTGAGCATGACAACAGGACTGATATCAGCTCCTTTTGAGCAACCAACCACACTAGAAACCACCTCCACACTAGAAGCCAACTATGTAAGGCCAAGAGTCACAACTTAGAATTCAATAGTAGAAATACCTTTAGGATTTGAACTTGGATTTCCACAATGAGAAGTCAGCGCTTTAAGTAATTACATTCAACCCCTTGGACAAGTAACAACATTTTAAAATACACTCAAGGAATAGGACCAAAGTTTTGTATACTCATTAAATCTATCCATTACAAAAAAATCATGTACTCTTGCTCATAATACTGCTAGACATTCTAGCACAAAAAACTATAGTAGCATAAACAATATAAATTCTAGGAACTTACTCTTACAGAACAAACATAAATTGATTGCATGCGGTAACTCAACAACAACTTAGAGCATAATATGAAATTTCCCCACATTATAAAGCCATTTGAAATAAACAATCCTCAAAGAAGACAGTATTTGACCATTCAGGCAGATCACAAGCATACAAGCAATGAAATTTTTTATGTACCTCCACAAAATAACTGTCTGCTTCTCTTTCTTGACCTTTGTAGGAGAGGTTTCTTTCTCCTCCTGGTATCTACTGCCTCTGTGTCCATTGCTTCATCCTTCTCATCTTCAATTCCAATGCCCTCTTCTGTGCAGCTGCACTCTTCTTTGATGTCATCAAAATATTCATCTTCTAATCCCTGCTGCTTTGATTCTGTTATAGGCAGCTTTCTCAGCTTATTTTTAAGATTGCCTGCAGCTTCTGCACCAGCTGGTTCAGGCAACGTCATCTCATCTGCCTTTCTAATACTGGCATTGCCTATTTCTCTGCTTTCTTGACTACCTTCTAAACCGCCTTCATCCATTGCAGACCCTGTATGCTTGATAGCAGAACCCCCAGACCCATTCCGTACATGAAAACCCTGAATATCATGTAAAATATCAAACTACTTAACCCCAAAATGATCAATAACATGAATCCAATTTGATGAGGTGCTACAGAATCCAAGGATGGCTAGTTGCTACAATAGTTAACTAAAAGTGTGTACCTTTAAATCGCCATTTCGGACAGGAGATGATCTCATCTGCAGTGTAGTCCTGCTTGGAGTTCGTGAAATTTGAGGAGATGCTGCCCTTTGTGAAGCTGCTGTTAAAGTCAGGGCAGCAGCTTTAGCAACATCATAATCATCATGATCATCATCAGAGACAGGCTCTTGTTTGCTAAACAGCACTGTCTCAGAACTGTGCCTTTCCACTTTACAAGAAACTGGAAAACGTGGTGTTCTTTTCCCAACAACACGTAGCCGATTACCTGCAGCCAGTTTGACTATTCGTAGGGAATCAATAAAAATGATCCAGCAAAGTCTCAAACACCATACAATTTATGTCTTTCATTTAACAAAAAGTGTCAGTAAGCATACTCAATCAGCAAAACACAAATAATGGAAAGATTTTAAGGATAAATTTCTCAGCTAGACGAACAGTTAAAAATAATGGTAGCAACAGAGGGAATAATTTCTTATACATTTCAAAAGCTAATAAGGACAACAAATCATCTTAACATCTTAGAATGCATACTTTTTTGACATGATTAGGAAATGTGAAATCATGCTCAATAACAAGCTTCATTATTTTGCCATGTTTCATTTATCTGATATAGACATCTTGTTTACTCACTCATTCAAAATTCAAAGTTATTTTTATCAGAAAAAAAAAGAGTTTCATTCTAGCACATCTTCAGTATTCATTTCTCTCTTGCCTTCGCGAAACAACTTCTACACATTTAGGACTGAGGAAATCTCTAGTAGAATTAAAACTAGAAGGTTAAACAGTTTAACAAGTCCAAACATGCTAGATAGTTCACCCAATAGATTCAAGATATCCTTATTCACAATGAGATTAATTCTTTTCCCGAGCTTTTAGGAATGCTCCATATCCAGAGGATAAGGCAGATCAGTCAGTCTTGTCTTTTACAAATGAGTAATTTGTAAATTGCTTTGGATAGTTTAAAGTATAATAATTTTAGAACATCAAGTATTTTACATGAATAAAAATCATTTTCCATCTTTCTTATAAACTATTTCAACTTGAAACTGGTAAAGGAATACCCAGATAGGCAAAAGCATTATGGCAAACCTGACTAACAAAGTTCCGGTGCAAATAGTACAACTCTAACATGCAAACAGGAATATTTTAATATTGGAGTGACTAGATGTTCACTGGCATCATGCAAGAGCAGACTGGTGGAAAAAACTAACGACTGGCTTTCCCAATTCCAAGAACATGATGATACAACCAATATCTCCACACTTATATGTCCATATAACGAGGGGTGGATGACCGTATTCATCGATTGACATTTCAAATGCATAAATGCAAAAGATATATGTCGACAAAGTTTTTAAAACATCTGAATATCTTAAATGGCACCTTTCAAATGAAAATAAGGATCAGACCACAAGTAGGAAGTAGTTATCATGAAAGTTAAAAAACTGCATACATAATCAACATCATTCACAGATCTTAATTATAATAAGCCCAAGACAAAAAACTAAAAAGCATAAACTATCATCCTGCAAAAGCTAAATCTATAAAGAATCACAAATTTACACATTCATAACAGCTTCAAACGATAAACTGTTAAAATAAAACTCCAAGAAATGGTAGCTGCAACTCTATCTAGAGAATAACAATTAAATAGACCAGTCTATTTAGGTCCTAAGATGGTATGATCATGCACAGCAGGATTTATACTTCTAAGGAAAACAGCAAACAGATCTAGGTAAATCACATGTAAACAAATGTTATGTGTGAGAAAATGACAAAACACTGTACCTCTGGACCTCCTTTTCTTCACAGGAGACTGGCACCCATAATTTGAAGGTCCTGATCGACATTGTAACAAACCTGTATAGCTTCCATCATAATTATTTGCACTGTTTGGATTCTGCTTCAATCGACTTTGCTTTTGAGGTCGTCCAGAGCCATCACTACTGTCCCGATCACTATTGCTCCCCTCCTGATAAATGCAAACAACACTATAGATAATTTCTATCTTATTTTTCCAAGCTTTCCTCAGAATACAGGAAAAATTAAATAGTCATTTTCATCAAGATGATATAGCTACATACTTTAAAAGAATAGAAAAAAAATATTTAACTGATTTTTCATAATAATACTTCATCGGGAGCTTAATAAAAAAATATTTCTGCAAAGAGATGTTGACCAAATCCCATCCCAATGTATTTTCACGGGGATACCTAACAAAAGGAGTTAAGTGAATCCGCAGTTTTTGATAAATATGTGGACCCTGCACGACCATAGTTTTTGGTGAATATGTGGAATCGAATACAGAAAAAATTAAAGAGAGTCATTTTCATTAAGATGATATAACTACATACTTTAAAAGAAAAGAAAAAGAATATTTATTTTATTTTTCATAATAATACTTCATCGGAGTTTAATAAAAAATTATTTCTGCAAGAGATGTTGACTAAGTCCCATCCCAATGTATTTTCATGGGGATACCTAGCAAAAGGAGTTAAGTGAATCCATGTTACAGACATAAACCTAGAACCAATTTCCCTACAAGCTATTCTAAAATTTTATACCCTAACAGTTTTCTTCCAGCACAACAAAGTCCAAGTCTGAATTGAAGCCATTGTCATAATGATGATCCAGGTTCGTGTCCATTGTGCATCCTCCTCATCTATGCAACTGCTTATAAGCAGGGCAGCAGATAATGCTGCATGCAACTCATGGGTTGATTATGGCAGAAAAGAATCCCATCAGATGTGACTTCTTAGGCGAAGGGAATCTAGGTGTAGTAATGCTTCCTTATTACAGGAAGTTTATTCCTCTTGATAGTGAGTCCTACCTAGGCATTTATTGACCATGAATCATGCAAGCTTCAAAAGCTACCAAACAAGAATGTGTATCTAATAGCACCCTTGTTCTGAAAGCTTCTCATCCACGAAGCAGCTTTGAAGTTAAAGAAAACCTCAATCAATAGTAAAGAATTTCAAGAAACATAGGATGGAAAATATACTCTGTTCCATGGAGATACAAACCCAGCCCTTAAACCACATGTCCAGTCAGTGTTTCAAAAACCGTGGGACGCCAATGGACATCCCTAGCTATTCCCAAAAACTCTCAAATTGCCAAAACATCGCAAAATGGCATATCTAAACAGGAAATGGCTACAAGACGTCTAGCCATCCCCAGGATGGGAAACATCTAAGACATCCCTTGTCCATCCCAACAACACCAAATTGTCCAGGACGGAAAATAAAAACTGTTTTCAAAAAAAATTATATGATGAAACAAATGTTTTGAAAAGGGCATGGAGGTCCAAAAAACCATGCCACATCAATTATTCAACCCTAATATGATAAAAAAAACACAATACTTAACATTTCATTTGCAAGTGTAACAGCTGTTCATTGTCTTTTTTTCCATATTTTGAGACCTGCCATTACTCAGAGCTATTAGATTTCCACAATCCATTCAATAAATGTGTACAGCTTCTGGATTTGATCGTGTAAAATTTTTAACCATCAACGTTTCAAATCACACTCCGTGATCCATCATCAGGATGCAAGGGAGCTCAAGGTGTTGTATAATTTTTGAGACCTGCCATTACTTTCAAAGTCCTGCCACCTGGTTTTCTGTTTCAATCATTACTGAATTAAATTGTTTTAGGCTTTAGCAGCTTCAGCCTTGAGGCTTGAAGAGTAAGCATTCACAGTGTACCCAGCTAGGAACCTGAAAGGAGCATTCTCTGATCTTAAGACTTCCACCACTAAGATATGATGTCCATTTTTATTTTTCTCTTTTACCTTTATTTTAATACAGAGTTAACACTTACATAGTGAGTTTGTAATTTTATTTTTTTTCTAAATTTAGTTTGCTCAAACGCATAAAGTTCAAAATGAGAGCTCTACAGCATTAACAGCCTCTAAAAGATCTCTTTGATCTTTCATGTTTGACATCAAAAATGAGCACAACAATAGTGATAACAATGAGGTAGATAATTAGATGTAAATTCAAAGACAAGTTCCATTGCAACACCACAGGACCCTTTTACATGCCCTTCATCCTCTCTTCAGCAGTTTTCTTCAATCAGAGTAGTCTATTGATTTGGACCAAACTGATACTTACAGAGATTAGATCGTGCAAGATGATGAGGCCTCCCTAGGGAGAATGTGGCTGCAATAGAAGCAAGAGAGATTGCACTATCGTTGGATGACATTAACATGCTAAAGGAGGAATCATTGCCATCTAGTAGTAAGATGGGGC
Source organism: Cryptomeria japonica (assembly GCF_030272615.1). Lineage (NCBI taxonomy): Eukaryota > Viridiplantae > Streptophyta > Pinopsida > Cupressales > Cupressaceae > Cryptomeria > Cryptomeria japonica. The sequence continues at coordinate 347,848,723 of NC_081413.1, forward strand.
TACAGGCAGAGTCTTCTAGGCCAAGCAGGTAGCCACAACTAAGTCAAAGGACCAAACACTCTAACTCCCCAATTTTTCACTAAAACAGGGAAGAGAAAATTGTCAAAACTTGTAATTTTTGACTTGCCTACATATGTAATGTATGATGATGATTTTCAAAGACAACCAACATAAATGAATAATAGTTATCAGCTTACTGTTGTATCCGGCTCTGCATGATAATGCAATTTGGTACTACATTTTTAATCAAGAATCAAATCTAATAGGAAAGCCTTCCCCATGTTTTCTAGACTCATTTGATATATTTTTTAATTTATTTTTGAAAAAAAAAATTGCTTTTGAAGAAATTAAGTACTTTTTTAAGCCATTAAGTTTCACCAATTTTTTGCCTTGTCAGAAATTTTTGGTCTAAGACCTATGAATAGAACTAAAAGTAAGTTAGACTTTTAAACAAACCTTCATGTTCTCTTATCAAAAATACTTTCCAAGTCTTTTTTATGGGGGTGTTGCATACTTTTGGAAATGTTTTCAAATTTTATGAAGGAACAAATTTCAGGGACCAAAGAGGTCAATCTTGCAAGCACCAATAAAGATTAGAAGAAACTAGATTTTCTTCATTTTATCCTTTTGTTGTGCCACCATATAAATCTACCATTAAAATTATTTTAAAAAATCAGTTATACACTTATTTTCCAAAGAAAATCAAAACAATCACAATAACAGCAACATACATGTTACAGAAAGGAGGAATTTACTGCTTGCAAGAAAAAAAATTCTCAATGCTTCAAAATCTTTTGATTATGATTGACTCTTACTCACCAATATATTGTAGTGATCAATCATCATTGCTATGAATCCAGTCACGGACGCAGTTCCATCAGAAAGGGACAAATAAGCCTGCCAAAAAGTTATTTTTAGTCAAAACAAATGATAAATAAGCAGATGCTGAGCTTTCTCAATTTGTGCCATTTTATAATAATATGAAACTGCATGAAAATGCACCACCCTTCCTTCGAAATAGAGAAACACTTGATCTTCTTAAGGGTTGTTTACATTTGCCAAGACCATGTTGTATTCATGACATGTCTTATTTAATGGGCACCATCGACAGAATAGATCCATTGGGATGAAGATATACAACAAAATAAAGGAAGAAAACAGCCAATAAACAAACATACAAAAAGTCAGAACAAGTTGTGGAAATATATGCCATGTTTCAGATCATCTGAAGAGCTATTTGCTGAGATAATACCATTAAGTACATAGTGCAGAAAAACACAGTGCACAATAACAAAACAAATGCAATCAAACAGGTAAAAAATTATAATTGATTGTGAATATGTAAGAGAATATAGAAAGCCAGAACAAGTTGTAATATTTGACATCATAGTAAAGGTATAAAACATTATAGAACATTGAATGTGCAGTTGTCCATGGAATATAAAATACTGTCATCTAAGTAAGGTTTTGTTGATAATTCACTGAGTGGTGTTATCCCATCATTCCAAAAGAAATCTGAATCGGTTTACAAAGAGAAATGTTGCCTTCAACTCATTGCCTTGCCAAGGAAAGGTCAAACCAAGATTGATGAGAAATCACTAAAATTATATTTCCGAGTATCATCATTACCCACTCTTGATGGAACTGAAAAGGGATCTTAGAAGAGAAAAAAGCTTCCTCTATTGTATTGGGAAAATGTTTGTGGGCCGAAATCACAAGGGGATGCAGGTCTTAAGGATTTGGAAATGCACAACAAGGCCCTAGGGGCAAACCTGGCTTGCAGATTTCTAGTTAAGCAGCATAGGTTATTGTGTAAGCTTCTCAGAAGCAAATATGTGGATTTGAAGGAGGCTGCTGTTATGTTTAAATTTAACCCTTTTCCAAAAGATTCTGCAGCCTAGAATTTCGTTGCATCTTCTAAGGAACTACTAAAAACTTATTTGTCTTGAGATTTGGGCAATGACGATTTCTGAGGTGACTCTTGGTTGGGCCGCCCACTCATCTTTTATCTTTGTAGAATGAAGGAAGCTAAAACTGTGCTGATTTCAACATGGGGAAACAAGGTAAAAGGCAACTACTCTAAAAATAGGACTCATATTTTGTCAGTTCATTTGTATCAGAGTTTTGCTTCTGTTCCTTTCCCTGAAGATCAGAAATCCTTCATGTTTGATCAGAGAGAATTCCTTGATTTCATTAGGAAACTCGGCTGGTTCTTATTTAGTTGAATCTGTGTTCAGTATTTCAGAGTCCCAATATCCCCCCACTTCAAGACTGCAGGTTCATTGATCTGGTACAGGGAAGTACCTCCTAATTGCAATGCTTTTGTGTGGTTAGAAGGGCAAACAGGATTCTTCCTTTTGATAATCTAACGCAGAGAAGTCTCCATTGTCCTTCCTGGTGTGCTCTCTGCTTTAAGGAAGAGGAAACTGTGGATCATTCGCTACTTAATTGTAATTATGCCACACAATCTGGAATGCCCTTCTGATCAAAATGGATATGTCCTGGGATTTTCCCTCTTCTCTGCACCATCATTTGTGTAGCTGGTTGAAAGGATCTCTGCATTTGCAAGCATTGTGCAGGATTGCTTTTTCCAACACTGTGGAGAATATGCTTAGAAAAACTGAACAGATCATCAGACATTTAAATTTACCAAATTTACCATGGGAACGTCACTTGGAAAAGATTTGTGTCTCCATTCTTGCATATGCTTATGCTCCTCTTGATAAGGTAAATCTAATCTCTCTTATGAAATTGATATATTAATAAATTGGCAAATTGAATTGCCTTCCTCTGAAGATGGATCCTCTGGCAATATCTCTAAGCATTCAGACTGCTCTTGGAAACTTCCTAAAGGGGGACATATCAAATAAATCTTGATGAGGCTGCAAAAGGCATCCCTGGCCCAGGTGCAGGGTTTGTGAGTATGTCCTCAGAGGGATCAAGGGATCCTTTTTGTTTGGTACTGAAAGCTTTCACATTACTGGAAGGGCTAAAGATTGCTCGCTCTCTAAGTTGCAGATCATTAAAAGTTGAAGATGATTCCTTAAGTATCATCCAGGGGTGTAAGATGGGATCTTTGAAAGCCTAGGATTTGAGGAGCATCTTAGAAGAGATTCTTCTAATTAAAAGTGGATTTAAGAATATCATGTTTCAGCATTGCTTGAGTGTCATAACCATAATTACACTCTTTTTGTTTCGGAATAATTTTTGCAAAGACATTCAGAAATTTTAATGGTCAATCAAAGAAAAGCCATTAACAATTATAAACATATTATTCTTTTATCTTATTTAGTCATTAAAGTTAATTAAAACATTAGCTTTCATAAATAAGTAATAGATGACATTCTTTCCATTTTTGCCTTGTAACCGAAACACGACTTATTACACTATCAAGATGCAATAAAGGTGGGAGGCTATCTTTAACCACATAGTGTTAGTTACAAAGGGAGTTTTTAGTTCGATAATACGCTCTCTCTCTCACGCGCACTTGGGGAATGGCCTTTAGAAATCAGGAAGAGATGTTAGTGAAAGGGGGAGATACAATACGACTGAGGAGAAGGGAGAGAAGAGACGTTTTGTTTTGTGAGGAAAGTAGCATGCATTTATTTTACATTCAAGTTTCAAAGATATCGAATAGGACATGGATGGATATCTGAGAATGGGAAAAAGGCTTTCTATTCGTCAAATTTGTGCTTGGGGAAGGAATAAAAGAAAAAGATATAGCAAGAAGGGGGAGGCATCAAGGTATAGAATGATATACTCTTCTGGCTCAAAAGAACTTGTGGGAGGAGGTGTATACGATAATGGTTGGGATGACTTGAAGACCTGATGAGTTTGGCAAGTATGTTAGACATTCTTTAATGTTGATGTGATTGGTAGAGTAATCATATGATAAGTCTGATTCTGTGAATATGCTTTTGTATACTGAAGGATCTTCGATTCTCGGTTGAAATTAGCATAGATTCAAAGACAATTCAAATTGAATATAACACCCATCTATTTGTGGTATGATCTTTATCAATCTGTGAAACCTTGCGAGTCCCTATAGATCTTACACCTTACCACCAAACTTGTTGTGCATATCTATCGAATACCCTTTCAACAAAGTCTCTATGTAATGTGTGGCATTCCTTTGACCATAGAAGCCACTATATTGATAACTGTCTACATTTCATAAGATCAAGATTTGCCCATCATTCTAACTTCTCTATGCGTACTTATATCCTTGCCTCATTCTAGGTCTTTCAAACAATGAGGTAGTGATATATTTGTTGCTTTGCATAACAGTTCTAAAAGCCAGCCTTGATTAAATCATTTTGCATGAATGGCTACCTAGACAATCTTATCTACTTGCCTAACAGTGTATACAATATTTATATATTGCATAATATGTAGACTATAGTGCATGAATTGTTAAGTGAATACATTCTATATATATCGCACAAGTTGTTAAGCATATTGCGTTATATCTTAAGAATACCCTTGTTTGAACTTCCTCATTCACATGCATGCATAGATTAAATTAAATTTTGTTTGGTTCTTCAATCCTTTATGCCATGAAATTAGATTTCATCATTTCAAAGTCACCCAGTTGGGCGCAAGCAAGAGGCCGCAAGCTTAGATATTTATTATGACTTAATACCTTCTATTTTGCATTTGCTTGAAAATTACTTTAAGTCTTATATCAAATCTGCTTATCCTATGCATTGAACCACAACTCTGCTAAGACCCCAATGGGTACCTGTTGATGTGTATTTTGTACATGACCAAACACAGAATAAAATACCTAAAGGTACCTTATCCTCTCTTGAACAAAGTTCCCGACTGCTGAAGATCTCGCCGAAGGATCAGTCGAAGTAACTCCAAGGTTCTGTTATGTAGGATCTCTACTCGTGGATAAGCTCTTCGCGGTATGATGTGATTTTGCTGGAATCACAAGGGGACTTACACTTGACGACCTAAACGTCTGATTTGCTGGAATCACAAGTCCTATTAACTAACTGGAAGACAAACAAATGACAAAAGATGCAGGGTTCAGGACATCTACTCTACTACCTAGGATGCGAGAAAATGGATGAATGACTAGGTGGAGTCAAACTGGGCTGGGTCTCACCATCAGGTTGAACAATTCAACACCAACTCAGTGCGATCTTCTAAGGGATGCTTCCAATATGTTCAAATCATACACTATCTGACAATGATCACCATTCAAGATAATGCATGAACAATAGATGTGTAACGACTTAAGATTAAGCTCATTTTAGGCCAGTTGACCAAGCTGGGTGCACTTACCATCAGTAAGAGGCTAGTGGTATGGACTAGACAGATTCCACACAGGTACATTCAACAATTTTCTTCACTCAATTTAATCATCTATCATCAAAAATGAAGATTCAACAAGAGACCATGCACATTGCAAAGAAACAACATATTCCACCATATCTTCAATGAAAAGAAGTCTTTACAATTAAGGCAACAATGTCTTGCCTTCTCTTCTTAATCTACTCTAATTGCTATTCTACTATTCTGGCCTCTATTACTAACTATTAACTATTAGCTATTATTGACTAACTATAGTTTGACTATTGACTAACTATTAGCCTTTACAAATGAGGAGCCAGGGCTTATATAGCGCCCTCAATACAATTCAATGGCTTAGATCAATTTGAGATCAATGGCCAAGATTTTACAATGAAACCCTAAATAGGGTTTGTTACAACAAACTTAATTCTGACCAATGAAATAATTGCATTATTTGGACACATGTCTTCTCTGGAATATTCGACCAATGGAGAACTGGGGTAGGTACATCGAAGTTTGTGCCATCTCCCATGAGTCAGGTACATTGAATCTAGACATGCTGAAGTGGACCAACCCGACTGGAGGAGTGATGACTGGGATGCCACCTTGCCTTTCCTTCAAATGTTGGACTGGAAGAGGTCGTCCTTGATGAGGCTAGGCTGGAGAAGGTCGTCCTTGTCCTGGTCTTCTTTCATCTGCCAAAACACAACAAAAGATGATTAAGGACACATGACAAATTCATTTCAACATAGCATTTCCTACCTTAAATCATCAACAAGAAGATATCAAAATGAAGTTTGCTTAAAATCCTTTCCAAGGACAGGCTCCATAAGAATTTCGCCCTGGACCCTTTGGAAGGGTCAGGGGCGAATTTTGCATTTCTGGCTCAAATTCTTCTCACCTTGTGATCATACTTGCTTAGATACATGCCCAAGGACGTCCTCATTCTCAACCAACACCAAGCTTGATGTAAATTTGGGGCAAAAATGGAAGTTTTAAGAATTTCGCTCTGGACCCTTTGGAAGGGTCAGGAGCGATTTTCTCTTCTTGTAGCTCATTTTTTATCGTTCCAACTTCAATCGACCTCACAAAGCTAGGAAATATCTTTCTTCTTTCACCCAATCTAAGTTTGATTTCGTTTTGCAAGGCAGAATAGGAGATTTTAGGATTTTCGCCCTGGACCCTTTGGAAGGGTCAAAAGCGAAAATCTTGTTTTAGGGCTATCTTGCCATCCTTCCAACTTCAAATTACTTCCAAGGCATAGAACATCTTGTCTTTCTCCTTCCCATGGTATAAAAAACCAAAATCTTGTCTTGAATTTGCAAGGAAAAAAGGGAATTTTAGAAATTTCGCTCTGGACCCTTTGGAAGGGTCAGGAGCGAAATTTTCGTTAGGCTTTCAATTTTGCATTCTTGGCAACCAAAATTCACTCTAAGGCAATCCAAATGCCTTCTCACGCCCTTGTCCTAGCTTGTTCTTGCCCAAAATTTTGAAAAAACAATGTTTTTAAGGATTTTCGCTCTGGACCCTTTGGAAGGGTCAGGAGCGAAAATCACTTTTTAGGCTTATTTCTCTATCATTTCAAGTTGCATTCACCTCCAAAGGCTAGAAAACACTTCTCCTCTCATGTCCAACCCAAGTTTGACTTAATTTTGCAAGGGAAAATAGGTGTTTAAAGAATTTTCGCCCTGGACCCTTTGGAAGGGTCAGGAGCGATTTTCATCATTTCTAACATGTTCCCCCATCATTTCATCTTGAATTCACCTCACAAGGCAAAGAAACTCCTCTCTTCTCTCATCCAACCCAAGTTTGACTTGATTTCGCAAGGAGAAAAGGTGATTTTTAGGAAATTTCGCTCTGGACCCTTTGGAAGGGTCAGGAGCGAATTTCCTATTTTGAGCTTGTTTTGGCTACTCCATTACCTCAATCCAATATCCAAAGGCAAGAACACATCAAAGTCCACCTAACCATGCCATAAACTCAAGAATTTGACCATCTCCAAGAAGAAAATATGAATTTCCAAGAATTTCGCTCTGGACCCTTTGGAAGGGTTAGGAGCGAAAATCTGGTTTTGAGCTAAAATCATCATTCTTTCAACTTGAAACTTCATTGCAAGGTAAAATCTCATCTCCCTTTCCCCTAGGAACAAGGTTTTAAGCATGAGAAAGGTCAAAAGGTATACTTATAAGGAATTTCGCCCTGGACCCTTTGGAAGGGTCAAGAGCGAAATTTCCTTTCCTGGCTAGAATCCTTCATTTTCACAACTTCTAAACATCCCCAAAGGCTAGACCATGTTCATACTTCATCTCATCATGCCTTGAACATCAAATTTTGGCCAAATAAGGCAAGAAATGTGTCTCAGAGAGATTTTCGCTCTGGACCCTTCAGAAGGGTCAGGAGTGAAAATCCCTTCTTGGGCTAAATCCTTCATTTCTACTTTCCAAAACGACCCCAAGAGGCAAAAGCAAGTCATTTTCCTTCCATCCATGCCATAACAAATCAAAACTTGATTTCCTTTACTGCAAAATTAAGAGCTTTTAGAAATTTCGCTCTAGACCCTTTGGAAGGGTCAGGAGCAAAATTTTCATTTTTGTCCAAAATCCTTCATTTTCAATGCTTTCAAGCCTTTCAAAGGCAATAAGAATGTCCAAGCTTCCTTCCAAGGTACCCTGCAAGTCAAAGATTAGCCAAACTTAAGATGAAATGTGCTTTGGGAAGATTTTCGCTCTGGGCCCTTTGGAAGGGTTAGGAGCGAAAATCTCATTCATGGCTAAATTACTCATTTTTCAAGCTTCAAACCACTTCACAAGGCAAAATTAAATCATCATCCACATTAGGAGCAAGGTTCTTAATCCATTCAAGTCAAGAAGCAAGGTTTATGATGAATTTCGCTCTGGACCCTTTGGAAGGGTCAGGAGCGAAATTCCCCTTTAGGTCAAAATCTTGTCCTTCAAAATCAATCAAACTCCCTCTCAAGGCAAAAACATACCCATTCATCTCCCATCAAGCCAACGCCTAGCCAAAATAAGGAGGAAAACAAGAGTTATAAAGATTTTCGCTCTGGACCCTTTGGAAGGGTCAGGAGCGAAATTCCTACTCTTGGCCAAGATCCTGACTTCATTTTCACATTTCTTCATTCAAACAAGCGTTTTTGCCTTCATTCAAACCTAGGAATGCATTAGTTCTAGGTTTTGGTCAAAGCAGAATGTCTTATGGAGAATTTCGCTCTGGACCCTTTGGAAGGGTCAGGAGCGAAATTCGCTTTGGACCCTTTGGAAGGGTCAGGAGCGAAATTTGACTTTTTGAACTCTCCGTCAGGATCATTCTATGGAATATAACATTTAAGTATAAGAAGGAAATGTCACTTATACTTTAAGTTATATTCCATATATACTTTCAGGATGTTTGAGAGTGGTTTCGGACCTCCAGGAGTTATATTGCAAAATCTAGTTTTTGGAGGATTCTTCAGTTTTCTAGACTTAGTCAAATTTCAGGATCAGGGCATTCCAAACTAAGCCAAATTTCAGGACCAGGGCATTCCAGACTTAGCCAAATTTCAGGGCATTTGAAGATCAGGATGACATTCCAGACTTCATCACTCACCAACTCGACCTAGCTCGGACCTTCAAGAATGATACCCACTCGCAAAGCAAGACACAATTAGCAACGAGAGCAAAACCAAGCCCTAAGGAAGACTCTCAAAGAAACCCTAATTTTGGGGCCCTGCAGACTCACCCTAGCTCAAGCAAAGCCTGTAATCCAACGATCCCCTCGATAGCACTCATCCTGCAAAGGCTGACAAACAAAACCCTAAAAGACCTAGAAAACCAACCCTAGAAAGCAAAAAGCAGGGGTCCCCATTTGCAATGGGGCGATGTGTGAATACATCACAACAGTACCATAGACAAGAATAGGCCACAGCTTATGCTAGCATGGAGCATAATTTATTGGAGAAAATAGACCAAGTCATCGATACAATTGTCAAAATGATTACTCGTCTCGTTTCTTCATTACTTTGAGATGATCTTTATTTAGATAAGATAGTACTAATTAAATTTAGGATAAATATTAGGTAAACTTTTTATATAGTATATTTAATCGTGCTAGATAGGTATTATTATTATCTAGATGCTTTTATATATAAGAGAACATAAATCTTTCTATGAACAAAGCTATTAGGGGTCTAGGTTTCAATGTTAAGTATTCTATAGCAATATAACCATTGCAAAATTTATTTAAACATTTATAGTTTTATTATTTCAATTACCTTCAAAACAATCAAAACCAATATAATAAAGAAAGACAAGCAGTTCTAATGTGTTATTGAATAATCTAAAAAAAAATTAGAAAAGTATAGTATCACAATATTGATATAAGATTCTTACTTATTTTTTGACTCAGCCTTTGATTATAAGATAGGAGTTTTCCTTTAAGAATTAAGTTTAGGGTATAACATAAAATGAGTTATATAAGGTTACTCTATATATTTGGAAAATAATAAATAGTAGTGACTCAAGTAGTACTAGGTGAATTCTAATATAAGAATGGAATATTTTGAAGTATCTCTAGTCTTTTTAATCAAATTGAGGTTAACCTTTTATTGAAGTATTAAGTTAATATTATTACTTGAATCTAACTAGCAAAACATTCCTCTAGAGTTTATGCCAGAGTTTGTTGTTAAATTCTTGCTAGGATATCATTTATATTAGAATATTTAATTCTATGTTAGACACCTATTTTTAGTTCCTTGGTTAATGGTCATTTACTTTTTTTATGTAATTAGCTTTTAAGCTTAATGTAGCTTTCAGGCTTAATTTAGCGTTTAGCTCTTTAGTCTTTTACTTTAACGTTATGTTCTAATTATAGAACATAGTCTTGTAGCCTCTATATATACGTGTGTATATCGTTCAATGATATTATCCGATTATTGAATCATTCATTCAATTTATTTTTCAGGGTATCAAAGCATGGAAATTAAAATTTTCGAAAATTTTTGTTATTAAAATTTTTCAAAGTTTTTATTTAAGAGATTTTTTTTTAAACTGTTTTTCTTGTTTTTGTTTTTGTTTTTTTTTTAAAAGACCAAGTTCTTTTTCTCTTCCTAGGAACTAAAAGAAAAAGCTAAATGTTAAATAAAGCTTAAAAGCTAAATGACCATTAAACAAGGAACTAAATATAGGTGACTTAAATATAATTAAATATTCTAATACCCTCCCTTGATGGTCATTCTATCTACTAACTACCCTACAGAAGACACTAAGGTCTTTTGATCACAAACGAAAAGAACACTCTGTTGTGGTGGAGACCCTCCCTGGATCTAAAAAGTGTTAATGACCAAGAATACCAGAATCCATCCAGCTTGACGTTGGGTAACCAAACTGAAACCTGAAACCATGATTTTGAGGAAAAAACAGCAAACCCTCCAAAACTGAGGATACAAATCATCATTTTTGTGGAAAAAAATGGTAAAAACCCTTGAAACGATTTTTGTGGAAAAAATCGAACAAATCCTTGAAACTTCGCATGGCAAGACCCAAAACACCACGTGGTAAGACACCAAACATCACGCGGTAAAACATCAGACATCATGCGGGAAAACACCAGACAACATCACGTGGTAAAACCCTGATTTTTGAGAAAAAAATCAAGCAAAACCCTCCCATGATTTTTTATGGAAAAAATTAGAAAACCGACATACAATTTTTCAGGAAAAAATAATGAAAACCCTGGGACCTATAAGACGAGGTCTGGCCTAAATCAATCTGATAAAGGTAACGATATTCAGATATCGTGAACATGCGATGTTTCTAGGTGTTGTAGTTGAGGCCACTGAACTTTTGACTGTGTTCCAACATGATGTTGGTCAAAGATGCCATCACGGAAATCGAGGTTGAACGAAGTCAACTGAGTGAAAGCAAGAGACAAAAGAATCTGATTTTTTTTTTTAAAATACCCTAAGGACGGAAGTTCAACATAAACGGCACCCAGAAGACACCAAAATTCTTGACGACCACAGAATTAGCAAAAAACGCGGACTGTTTTTAAAGTCCAAGGCAAATTCGCTGGCACAAAATTTGAGGCACGGAAAACAAGGCACCCAGAAAAGCTCTCGAAAAACCCACCAAGAATCTGAAAACAGAATGCAGATCTAACGGCTCAAAAAAAACGATTTTCTAGATGCTGCTAGCAAAGGATGGGCTATAGGTAGGCTCTCCTAAGTTTTATTGCTCCTACAGACTTTTTGCATCCTCTACTCTGAGCATCGGCAAAAATGTATTCATTATTTTTCTTTCCCATCCCCATCATAACTTTTCTATATTTACTATTAACTAGCCGGCCGTGGTATGGATGGTTTGGTGTTACTGTCTTGCACCAAGTATTGTGTGTGATTTAGTTTTCCTTTGCTCTTCTTGGTTTGGTGCAAGAGACCTTTCAGTTCTGTGGTTAGCTTGCTGCTATTGTGCATGGTGGGCTCTTTGAAGCTCTGTAATAAGGCTGGATGAACTGAAGGATTTTGTTGCGGGTGAAGCATTTTTATGCAAGCTCTAGATTTTGTCGTCCAGTGTGTTCTGCAAAAGCTCTGCTATCCTTTGGTATGCAATGAGAATAGAAATCAAGGTCTATGTGATAAGTTTAAATCTCCTTCAATTAGAGAATGGCAACTGGTGTTTTCTGCCTTCTTTCTTTTAAGTCAACAGAATTGCAACATTGAGCAAATTGAATTCTTGCTCCCAGCTTCTTGCTCTGTGGCATTAGGATTCTAGGCTGAGTTCTCTTCTTAGTCTCAGTTACAGTCACTTCTAAGGCATCAATGATCTACCTGGTTATCCTGTAGAAGGCTTCTTTATAGATGTTCTTAGTGCTTGACTTGCCAGTGCTTGTCTTGAGAAGAGGAGCAGTTACTTTTATACCACTCTCCCTTATTATAGTTTTTATAGAATCACTTTGGTGCAACCAGTATTGATTATTCAGCTCTCAGGACTCGTATTTATAATTTTGAAACCTTTTAAAAGAGTGTGGGCCCCCATAGAACCCACAATTCATCCATCAGAAAACAACAATTACAGTATCAAAAAACAAAGGTAGAAAATATAGACCAGACCTTGCAGATGGCCTAGATTTATTAAAAATTGTACTTATTTCTATCTACCAGTAAGGTATCCTTGGATCCTGTGATGGCCAGTTTAAAATACTTGTAAGTGAACAAACATATGCAGCAGTCAAACATTGGTATCAGTGTGTGAATGGTAAATTGACACTGGTTACAAGAGACAAAAGAAGTGTATCTAAAACTGGAGCTGTGTATGTCATCCAAATTGATATAGCAAAGGAAAAATAATTTTTAATGCATTCATGTCTATAATTGAATTGTATATAGGTTATAGTGATTGAATAGCAGAAACAGTGAATATCACCCACTCATATTGAAAACTAATAAACATTGACCCAATGTTCCTCACACCTTGCAAAAAAGTTTGCAAGCATCAGCAACTAGATTTAGCAACACAAATTCTTAAAGTTGAAATCATGGTTACAAGACTCACTCAAATTCAATAAATCCTGAAGTAAACTAGACGAAATGAGGCCCAAAAACTCGGGAACCAAGTACCTAGTGAGTCTGGTCAGACTCCCAGACCACTCACCAGGTCTCATCTGGAAAACTCAACCATGACAATCAAGTGAAAAATTAGAAAATAAATAAATAAAAGCACTTAAAATGATCTTCAACTATTCAAAATGATATTCATTTCATCTGCAAGCATAATCAAAGAGAAAAAAGAATTGAAGCTAAAAATACAAACCATTGAAGCAAAAACCAGCAAACATGCTGGTAGTAGACATGGTTAGGGCTTGATTACTGCTCTATGTCCTTGGCATTCACATTTTTTGAAAGGTTTGGAGGATTTTTGTAGTTATCAAATTATGAAAAATGGCATGCACCATGAAGACCTATGTGACCTTAAGAGCTTCAATTTGGACTTAGTGGCAGGTGGTTCACCTATCAATTCCACCTTGCACCACAACAAGAAGTACTAAAAGGGCACTGTCCCTTGACACCATTGTGTGCTGGCACAGCAGACACCTTGTTTGGTTTTAAAGAACAAAAAAACTAAAATTATTTTCGATCATGTTAAATGGAAAAGCAACAATTTTTTATTTTTTTTGAATCTTATTAGAGGCCAAGAAATTGATTTACATTTGTCCTTTCGTTTTGCCAAGTCAACCCCTATCCTAAGTAATGTTCCTATGATTGTAGTAGCATTTGCAGACTCATCTAAAAAACACGTCTAGGACCTTACATAGAGCTAGTGATGCTAGACCAAGTGATACAAGATCCTCTCTACCATAGTTCGTGACTTCTTGTAATTTTTGTTTTTAATGCCGTGGATATCGTAATTAATGAGTTTGTGCACCTAAAGCACTTGAGAATATTTATATATTTTAATAAGTTGTTTCCTTCAACTCAAATCCACTTTGTGTTTCATTTGATCTATGTATGTTTGTTCAAAGTACCTTCTAATTGATAAGTTTATCATGTCTTTAAAGTTGATTTATTTAGGCGCATATAGTAAAACCTTTAAATCTTGAAAAAATCTCTATATTTCATGTTTTTCCAATATGTCGAGCATAACTTCTAAGTTCGAGTCCAAGTCAAAAATTAAGCTTTAATGAGTCTTGTAACTAGGGTTGAATGTGTTAAAATAATATTAATATCTTCTATAATGGTCATCTTCTATTTTTAGCAATCATCTTAGTTGTCGACTTATTTAGCTATTTAGCTTTTTAGTCGACTTATTTAGCTTGTTAAGTTAGCTTTTTATTATTTAGCCTTTTAAGCTATATTTATCTCTTTAAGCTTTTTAGCTTATATGATTTCACTTTAACAAATAGTTCTATTTATAGAACATCGTCTTGTAACCTCTATATATACGTGTGTATATCGTTCAATGTAATTATCTCATTATTGAATCATTCATTCAATTTATTTTTCATGGTATCAGAGCAGGTCGATTGGATTCTTTAAAGTTTAATAAAAATTCATGGCTTTCTTTCTGGAATATTTTCCAGATATTTTTTATTGTTTTTTTATAAAAAACGATTTTGCTTTTTTGAAGGCTTTTTGAGGGTTTCGAGGGGTTCTAGTTCGTGGGCTTGGCAGCAGTTCATGTTTTTTTAGGGTTCTAGAGATTTTTGGGCTTGCAATCTAGAGGTTTTTTTTTTGCAGATTGAAATTTTTCCTAGGGTTTATGCAATTTTTGACTAAAGTTTTGACCCTTCATTTCAAGTCGAAATTTTATTCTGGTTGCAAATTCTTGAGTGGGATTTTTGAGACCTCAACAGGGTCGTCGTCAAATTTTTTTGGGTGCATCGTTTTTCGTGCCTTGATTTTTAAGCCACCAAATCTACATTCTGATTCCAAATTCTTGGTGGGTTTTTCGAGAGCTTTTTTGGGTTGGTCTCAGATTTTTTGGGGTGCCAACAAATTTGTCTTGGAATTTAAAAACAGTCAGTGATTTCTGCTAATTTTGTGGACGTCAGGAATTTTGGTGTCTTTTGGGCACCGTTTATGTTGTACATCCGACCTAGGGTTTCTACCCCTTTTTTTTGCGTCAATATTTTTCTTTTTTTTTTACAAAAAAATCAAAGGTATTTTTTATTTTCTGCAAATTATTATTTTTTTCTGATTATTTTCAGGAAAAATTTCAGGTTTTAAGTTTGCAGAAAATTTTAATTTCTAGGTTTCTTCCAAACCTCAAAATTCACGCATTGGGATTCATGTCTCAAATCCCACTCCAGGGTTTAAGATTTTTTGTGCAGCTGCTTCTATTCTGATTTTTTAATCAGATTCTTCTGTATCATGCTTTCACCAAGTTGATCTCGTTCGACCTCCATTTTCGTGATGGCATCTTTGACCAACATCATGTTGGAACACAGTCAAAAGTTCACCAGCTACCACAACACTTGGAAACAATGCATGTTCACGATATCTGAATATCGTTGCCTTGATCGGATTGATTTAGGTCAGACCTCGTCTTACAAGTCCCAAGGTTTTCACGATTTTTTCTTGAAAATTTGTCTGTCGGTTTTCTGATTTTTTCCACAAAAAAGGAAAAAATCATGGCAAAGTTTTCACCTTTTTTTTCCTCAAAAATTGTTTGGAGGGTTTATAATTTTCCCTTAAAAATCATCTCATCTATGATCCGCAATATCCACGTAAGATTTTAATTATCTGGGTTTTACCGGTTTTTTTCCACAAAAACGATGATTTGTAACCTCAAATTTCTTGGTTTTTCGATTCTCCTCAAAAATCATAAATTCTCTTTTCGAGGGTTCCTATTTCAGGGTTTGACGGTTTTTTCTTCAAAATTGTGCTTTGTTGCAATTAGTTTGGGTCGCACCTGCCAGGGCGAACATCTGCAACCGTGGTATCTTGCAGTCAATTTTGGAGTTGGTACTCTTCAGCAAAAGGGTTTCTTGATTTTTTCCTCAAAATCATGGTTTCAGGCTTCAGTAATTCATGTGTGCCAAATCTCTAATTCGCGTGTGAAGGCTACATTATAGCTTGGATGGCTTTTGGTAATCTTGGTCATTTACATTCTGCAGATCCTAGGAGGGTCTCCGTAGCAATAGATGGTCTTTGTATTTGTATCATAACACTTGCAATGTCTTTTGTAGGGTATTGAGTACGATGAGCATTAGGGAGGGTGTTAAAATAATATTAATATCTTCTATAATGGTCATCTTCTACTTTTAGCAGTCATCTTAGTTGTCGACTTATTTAGCTATTTAGCTTTTTAGTCGACTTCTTTAGCTTGTTAAGTTAGCTTTTTATTATTTAGCCTTTTAAGCTATATTTATCTTTTTAAGCTTTTTAGTTTATATGATTTCACTTTAACGACTAGTTCTATTTATAGAACATCGTCTTGTAACCTCTATATATACATGTGTATATAGTTCAATATAATTATCCCATTATTAAATCATTCATTCAATTTATTTTTCAGAATGTCTTGTAACTAAGATTGAAATAACATGCTGCAAAAGACATTGTGTATTGAATAATAGCATGCTAAAAGGGTATTGTGACAAAGATGCAAGACCCAGGATGCCTATATATCTTAATTTAGCTAATTAATTTTGAACTTTTGAATGCACATTAATTATTTCCAGATTGATAATGATTTCATTTAGTGCCCATTTATTTTAAAAACCAAATATTAGAATATCAGTGTTCCACGGGGACGCATCCCCCCCCTTTTTGGGCACGTCCCCCCGTCAGAAACGTCTCGGGGACGGGGGGACGGGGGGACGGGGACGCGACGTCCCCCGCCGTCCCGCCACCGCCACCCAAGCGCCGCCAGGACGCGGAGACGTCCCCGCGTCTCCCAAGGAGACGTGGAGACGTCTCCTTGGGAGACGTTTGGGCGTCTCCCCGTCCTTCAAGAGACGTGCAGACGTCTCTCCAAGGACAAGGAGACGCCCAGACGTCTCCTGTCGCCCCCACTTATATGCAATGTTTAAAATTAAAATTTAAAAAAAAAGTGAGTTTTTAGGTTTTTTGAGGGTTAAGGGGTAACTCTAATTGGACGTGGGCCAATAGAAAAATAACACCCGACGCCTTTAAAAAATAATAAAAGTATTTTTGGCCTCGCGGGGCGCTGCCCCTTGACCCCGCAAGGGGCGATGCCCCTTGACCCCAACTTGGGGGCGCTGCCCCCAAACCCCCGTTGAAAAATATAGGGGGAAACCGCATCGATAGAAGTAGGGAAAATCTAACCTCCGAGTTTGATTAGGCTCCATATAACAACACAACTTAGAAATCTTGGTATTTAGATTTAGTATTTCAAATTTCCTATAGTCTCATTTGAAATGTAATTCTTACACTGTAATATTGTCATACATCTTTTCAAAACTAGTTTTTCAAGTACTATATGTATATGTACAAATATATGAGCACCACCACCCCGCCGCCGTCCCCCCGCTGTCCCCAAATTTAGGCCCTTGGTCCCCTCATCCCGGAAACGCATCCCCCCCATCCCCCCGTCCCCAACGCCCGTGGAACACTGGAATATCTACATCTCTGAAGCAACAAGAAATACACAAGATCGGTTAACCTTATAGAGAGCTCTCCTCTCTCATTCAAGAACAAGGCCGCTTTGACTAGCTACAAAAAAAAACCGAAATAAGCAGAATCATCAATGATCTAGATTTTTTATTCCTAATTATAACGGTCAGGAAACAGAAGAATGATATAATGAACTAAAGTTGTCTGCCCACTTAGAGGGGTTATGAAGTTGGAAAGCTTCCCAGTGTGGTATGCAATCCAAATTTGCTACCTTACACCGGGACAAAATTCATTGCAATAACAGAAGTTTCAATAAGAAAAATATTAAAATTCCACAGCAAAAGCCATTATGCTTAAATAGTGACCTGTAAAATGAGGTCCACTGTTCTATGACTCCTAGTCAATGACAAGATGATGAAATTGTATCAAAAACTTATAATCCATTTCATGATCTACAACCCTCACTAACACTCTTTAGAATTAAACAAGAAACAGTTATTCCATATCCCTCGCTAAAAAACTACTTCTTTGCTCATGTAGTTTATAGTCCGATCTCTTTGTCAGCAATTTTATTTCTAGAAATTTTGAGAAGGAGCCAGGCAAACACATAATTTATGTTTAAATATCTCAACCACCTTTAGAGCTTGATCTAACATGTGTCACATTCAATTTTAGCGAAATACAGGCATAATGTTCTAGATATATTGCTCAACAGCTAAACTTGAAGTGGTTTTCTAAAACTGAATTTATTTGCTTTTTGCATATGAAATCATAGGCTACCACTCACACAACAATCGTACAGAAAAAATGTCATGATTTGTTAACAAAACTTCCTCTGCTCTCGTTAAGATTTTTTAGTATCAAAATCTGGCCCCAAAATTATGCAGACAGATTCTCCAGAATAAGCATTTGCACCCATATATTGCTGGATTATGTTTCTCTTTAGCACATTCATACAACAACACTCTCTATCACAACCAAGCCCAAAGAAGAAAAATTAGACTTACCCTGTTCAAATTGTATAAAGCCTCAACCATCTCAGGTGTCCTGCCACGCATTGTAGCAGCAACCTAAAACAAGAAAACATTAATAAATTAGCATGTAAAAAATATAAAAATTCAGAATTACAGTCAGTAACCAATTCAGATTTTGGTAATCAAAAGCATCCAAAAAAAGTAAAACAAGTATTTGAGACAATATACTTCATTGTCTCCTTATGGCATCAAGAACATCAAATTGAAATAGCTACTAGATATGATGAACACAACCAGCCAATGCATAACACAGGAAAGTACTCAGAAGCTTGCACTGGTATACAAAGTATTGAATCAGACAAGTATAAACGTGTAAGTTACAAAATATAGAGTATTCACAAAACATAACCACTAATCTTGCCCTTCTGCAGAAAAGGCTCTACCATCTCTCATATGAACATGAGATAACAAGCTAATGTAAACAACTGTCTTGTACAAACAATAACAAGAAGAAAGCCCATACAAAATTCACCTTCCTCCAATCCTTCCCATGCTTTCGGTAAGCTTCATAGAAGCTTTTTAATTCTTCTTTGCTCCACTGTGGACCTAGCATATCAGACAGCTTACGCTTCTGTAGAAGATGAGTTTAGAAAAATATTTTAGCCAAATGAAATTTCCATTAACCATAATGAAATTTGAAAAGAAACAATATGCATATAATGACAAACAACAAATTTGAAAATATTCCACTTAACTTGCATATTTAGGTATAGCCCAAAGGTGGATAGAGAAGCAATTAATAAGCCTGAAATGGAAGATGTTATTGTGCTACTGTAACTCTTACACACTGCCTAGTTCCTTCCTTCACCCCCTCCCGGAAAGCAGAACCACCCTATGTTAACTAGATGTGATAATTGAAAGTCTACAAATAAGACACCTCCAGCACAGACAACCTCCTCAAGCAATGGGAGGCATTATTACCAATCTTCATGTAAGCAGACAAATATTAGATTATGTACCTTCAAAATATTGCAGCTTTCCACAATGATTATGACAGAAAGCATAAATGAAAGGTTTCCAACACTATTACCAATTTGCGTTTGGGCTTGGCTTTGCATTTGGGAGTGCATCAATCTAGCATCAGCTATTATTTGTTTGGAATTAAGTTGACTACTCCTAAAACACATATTATACATGTGGATGCAAATTTAATTATTTCCAAAAGTTATGGAATTAAGTATATTTTCTCTCTAAGAAAAAGATCTTCACCCAGTGGCTAAACCATGAGACAGTTCAGAGATCAACCATCAGAAACAAATAATAAATATTGTGCGACTGGCAGATACGACTCCGTTAAATAATAATTTGTAGTGCCTCAGACAATTAGATTGTATGATTACTCATGAAAATAGGATTATGCATGCAATAAGAGCTAAAATTTTTGTTCAACCTTCAAATGTAGATGTCTGTTCTAATAAGTTCTAAGTAAATAACTTTGTTTTTCTCAAACATAGCAGGTGCTTCTCTTATCATCTGCGCTTAAAATGCAAACATGTAAACTGACGAGTGACAAGCCAATGGCTATGCTCCGTGAAACATGTCTTCTGCTCCAATGGAAGATCTCAGTCTAGATATTTAAGTCTCTCCATTACCAAATTCAACCTTTGCGGTGAAAGAGACCAATAAGAAATGGTCATGTTGTTTATGGCATTCGACTGTTCAATGTTTTTTTTTCTTTACACAATTCAAATGTATTCAATGAATTCCTTGAATGTACCATCTAAATAATTCAGCTTTAAATGTCAGCATAATGTGTGTGCTTTTTACTTGAAATTTGAAAACAGTTGTATGAAAACAAACAAGAATGATTTTGTACAATATATTACTGACAAATTGTGTGATGCAGTGTTGTAAACATGCTTATACGAAAATCAGAAAATGCATAAACTAAAGCACACAAATCTGCAGACACACAGGAAAAAAAAATGTATTTGTAAGAACGATGTTCTTTCTACTACACATTTTATGGAAATGTTCTTTCATAAAAATCAAAAATGCAAACTCCAAATTGGCAGGAATTCAGGCGGTAATTTAAAAATACATCCATTTCAAAAACAAATAGCACTGACCCGTTGCCGATTCTTATATGTGCCACCACCATCATCTTTCTCTTGTGCCCCATCTGAGGCTTTTCCAGAGCGTTTACTAGTCAATCGTGGTTTCCTTGAAGAGGCCATTTTCTGTTTACTTGAAACTCTGTTTAACCGCAAAAATTTTAAGAAAAAAAGTTATTTCAAATTCTCTGCGCTGATCACTCTAAGTATCATATTATGCCTGGTAATCATCCACTCCGTTTCCACTAACCACAAAATTGTTATGGCATTTACAGCTGTGAAAGGTCACTGGGCCAGAGAGGCTGCAAATACATAAATCCAAAAGGTAAGGGAACGCCCATCCGAAACTTCGATTGTAAAAGTGGAAAATGCAATGTGAAAGAACTAAAATTTCAAAATACTGTTGATCCTTCGTATGTCTTAGAATTTAGAAACGACTGAAATTAAAAGATAGATTGAGTTCAAATTTTAAATGTTGAATAATGAGAACAAACCTATTTCCAGCTTAACCAGGGGTTAAGTAGGCAGGCAACGTGACAAATTGAGTCAGATCCACAAAAGAATGAATCAAGTTTCTCTTGCTAATCAAAACCTTCTCCCTTCAGCTGCAGGTCTATGCTCCTACATTATATAACCTGTTAAGAAGTTCTAATTGTAAGACTCCGGTGGCCATGAAATTTACGTCACATATATACCTAAGATATATAAAAACATGGATGCATTTTCGAATACGTGTAGAAATAGACATAAATGCTTTGACCTGGAAATCATAAAATACAGAAATTAACAATTTGAAGGGATAAAGAAAAGCAGAAAACGGAAAGTGTTCATTAGTAGAAGTGATGAAATCAACAGCCGTGGACTTCAAATACTTAATTAAAACTGGATAAAAGATACGGTAGAAATCTAGACACTGCCGCCTATTATTCAAAATCGAAGTAATCCCAGTAAACTATTATTGGCTAAACTGGGTCCAATTTTAGTAGCTAAGGAATTGAAAAAATAAATTCGATGAATGGCATTGAAATCGAAGTGAATAGGAAGATGCCCTGAAAACTCACACAAATACTGAGGCTGTGGACACAGCTGCAAAATGTTCCGTGAAGAGGATTAAATTCACTGGAACGAAAATTATATGTACGAAAGATCTGCTTAAGCCCAAAATAATTTAAGCAAGAAAGAGCCCGTGGATATCGATGTGAACAGCGATGCCGATGCCGATCCAACAAACCTTAAAACCTGAAATCGCCTTTGCGCACCGGCATCGACCCCCGAGCTGTCTGCAAATAAATAAAGCTCGCTTGGCTTGGCTAGGGTAAAGAGATCCCCCTTCCTCCTCTCCTCTCCTCTCCTCTCCACTCTTGGCGTTGTTCCAGCACACAATTTTTGTATTCAAAACTTGGCTAAAACTATTAATATATTTATATTAGATGAGAGAGAGAAAATAAAATTAGAAAAATGCTTTTTCTTATATTATATTTGAGTTTCACCAAAGGGAAAGGCGTAAACACGTGCCAAAATGAGAGGAATTTGAAGGCAATGGGTGGGGAAAATGGGGGAGAGGAGGAGGACGAAGACGCTCTCTTCCTTCCATTGGCGCCACTCACTCAAACAAATGTCCATCCATCCATCCAATGGTCGGTCAAACCTCCATCAAGTTGAGCCAAATTTCCATTTCCATTTCCTTTTAACCATTTTTTAAATTTCTATGTTTTCAAAATCGGTTGCGTGTGGGAGGAGTCTAGCCTAGAGAGAGAATGTATCTCATGACCATAACAAGCGCTAGCATAGACATGTATTTTTTTATTATTTTATTTTATGTAGAACAGATTGGGGATTGTAACATCACAAGTTTCAAACGATGCATGCATGCATGTATGTAACCCTATCTCAACTAATACATGCGGATGCGACCAAATGACTTTATGCTTCCTTCCTTCCCTCTTCTTCAAAATTTATAGGTCGCCCTGACGTTTACGAGTTACTAGCCTCTCCAAGATTGTAATGGTGAAAATTTTGTGTCTATTTATTTTAATGTTTAGGGATCGTTTTAGGTATAGTATTTTAATATAGTAATTAGTTTAGAGAAAGTATATAATTTATTTTTTTTAAATAATGTTTATGATATTATTATATTATTATTAATTTTAATTTTGTTAATGTCATTAGGAATTTTATAATGGTAGGAAGGGGTCGATTATAATGGCACAAGTGTTAAGTTTAAAAAAACTTTTACATTTTATCTTAAATTTGACAATCATTTAAATATCAAAATATTAATATTGATTATAAACATAATATTTTCAAAATAAACACCACATAAAAAGAAAATATGCCCTCATCAAAATTATAAGTTTTAGATAGATGTATAAATCTAAAATAAAAAAAATAAAGATATTTAAAACTAATAGTCTACTATTTCTTACAACAACCCATAGCAAATAATTTTTATTTTGTTAAAAAAAACTATTTATATTTTTATCGGTGAAAGTCACACTTTTGACTAGAGCTATGAACTAGTGAGGCCACATTTTTTAGGGACCCCATCCTTAGATGTTGGGGATTACACAAACGTTGCGATTAACCTCTAGACCAATAGAACTTCTTTATTCTCCACCCTAATCCTATTTCTCTGTGTGCACACCTTATCTTTATGTTCTCACCTTTATCACTTTGCTTTTCTTGCTCCTTATCTGTATGTTCTCACCTTATCACTTTGTTCTTTATTTCTTTGTGATTCTCCTTATCTCTTTGTGCTTTCTCCTTATCTCTCTGCTCCTCCTTGTCTCTTTGTGCTTCTCCTTATCTCTTCGCTCCCTCCTTATCTCTTTATGCTTCTCTTTATTTCTCTACTCCCTCGTTATCACTTTGTTCTCTCCTTATCTCTTTGATTTCTTCCTCTAGTGTGGCCTTTTTGTTGACTTATGCCTGCCTATTCATGTTGGCTACCTCTGTCACCAATACTCCTTTGTCCTCCTTCCACCTGCTATTGTGATTGCCTCCCTTCCACACATCTCTCGTCTATTGTGGTAGCATGTGTAGTCTCTCTCTATCAGACTCTTTATCCCTCCAACATGACTCCTCCCCCAAACGCCTTCACCCGTTCTCCCTCTATCGTCCTTCCAACTGTTGTTATTGTGCCTTCATCATCCTCCATCTTCAAGTTCACATTTGAATGTCGTTGCTTGCGTGAAGCACTCTATCTGCATGTATGAGGCCAACCTCCATTTTTTTTTGTGGTTGTCCTCGTTGTACTCCCTGCTACCACCAACCACTAAGGCCTACCTCTATCTTTTGTATGTACACACCACCTGCCACACGAACATGTTCGATAGCTACAACAGTTAAACAACCCCAAAGGGATTCGAACCTGGAAGGCAATATTAACACTGCCCCTGCAACAACCATTGCACTGCGGGGTCAACCCCTTATTAAAAGAAAATTATTAATAGTTATATTAAGAATCATTAATTCATTAAAAAATATATTTTATAAATATTTATTTTTTATAAAAAATTTAAATAATGATAAGAAATTTTAATTTTAAATTAAATGTACATGTATTAAGAATCATTAATTCTCTTAAAAAATGTTTTAAAAAAAGAAATTAATAATTTTTTAAAAACAACGATAAGAAGTTTAAATTTAATCAAACAAATAGTCAAACATCATTTTGCATGACCGAAATGATAAAAGACAACCTTTCACACTTTTTCTTTCTCTTTTAAAGATTGGACAATATAATGATAAATTGAAAGAAGAAAAAAATGGATCACAACGGGTAGAGCGGGAGCAAGGAGAAGAGCACGCTCAAGGAGAAGGATCAAGGAGCAAAGGAAGAAACCCTAAGATTCCAAACAATCAAAAAATAGTTTAAGAACAGGGAGGGTAGATAAAGGAAGATAGGAGTTGTAGACAATCGATGTAATGGACGAAATTGAAATAGATTTAACATTTCTATAAGATTTAGCCATCATTTGCCACTTTCAGTGGACCCAGAATAGATAAGGAGAAGATAAAAAATTAGATCAAGGAAACATGGAAAACAGAGGAAATTATGAAATTCCTCCCCAAAAGGTTTTTTTGTAGTCATATTTGCGACCAAAGAAGAAAAAAACAAAGTATTTCAAGGAGGGTTATGGATGATATAGGAGTTTCCATTATACATATAAAGATGGCATCTAAATTTTGACCCGACTTCTCTGGAACCCTATGATAAGCCAATATAGAAATTCGCCTATACAATCTTCCTATCGAATATCAGTCAAAGGAGTGCCTTGAAAAAAAAAATTGGCAAATCGTTGGGCACTCTAATAGACATTGATGTGGACATTGCAAAGGGTGATTCATATTTGTATGTACGAATCAAATTGGCTATGATTCAAAAAATTCCTAAGGTAAGATGTAATCAAAGGAATCGTAAGGTGGAGAACTGCAAACAATAACAAAAGAGTGCTAGGAAATGGATACCCAAAAATTTGTCAAATGATACTAAAGCTAATAACATCAGTAGATCATGACAAGGTTGTGTCAGGAGAAACGACGAATTGTCAATCAAGCCCAACAATCCAAAACAAATATGGAAGTGACCTGACAAAGTAGGGGGTTAAAATACCAAGCCGGAGGTCACAATTCACCCATGAGAAAGATCCAGTAATTAGTGAAGCAGTTGAAGAAATGCGGGTTGAAAACATAGAGGTGGTGTAGTCAGAAGGAGAGGAATCAGAAGAAAATTATTCAAAGGAGGATTAATTAAGTATTATTGATCCAAGAAACATTAGCCAATTGACGGCTATGCTTTTAGGCGTGGCAAAGAAAAGCAGAGGTCGAAAGAGAAATAAATATAAGAGGGAAGCGAAATCCATTGAGAAAGGTTTTATCAGTGTCATAGATTTCCTTAAAAAGACCAAGGGAGGAAAGACATCCCTTGGGAAGCAACGAAGATCACTTCATGGAATGTCAAGGGTCTCTTGGCCCCTGGCAATAGGCGCTCAATTAAGCGCCAATTGAGTAGGATGAAGGTGGACATTGTTTTGTTTCAGGAGACAAAATTTAGCATGGAGGAAGGCATGAAATTTCTCACATACTGTCGAGGATGGGAAAGTTCTTTTATAGATGCAATAGGTTATTTGGGTGGGATATCCTCTGGAATCCAACCATGTAAAGTAGAAAATGTGAATTCCAATAAAAATTGGGCCTTGTATGATGTATATCGTAGAAACTCCAATTTAAGCTTTCATTTGTTTAATATATATGGTCTAATAGGAACAAAAGACAAGTTGGTGTTGTGGGATGAATTCAGAGGAATAATCAGGAACTACAACAATGGGAAATATATAATGGGTGGACACTTTAACGCAATCCTATATATTAATGAGAAAAACAGAGGGTTGAATAAAATAAACATGGTTATGCTCGATTTTAGAAATTTTATTAAAGACATTAAGGCAATATATTGTATCCCAAAAAAAGGTAACTACACTTGGACAAATAGGCACTGTGGATTTACCAATATAGCAGAATGGTTAAATCACTTTTTTATTGGTCCTATCTGGCTTTAGGACATAACATTCTCCTCCTTGATATCCACATCTGATCATTTATTGATGTTGCTTGATTTTGGCCATTCTCCTAAACAATGTAACAAGTATTTTAAGTTTGAAAGCATGTGGTGGATGGAAAAGGCATTAGAAAAGGCTCTAGAAGATTAGTGGACCGAAAGCAACATTTTTACTAGTACTGTTAGCTACTATTTCATTAAGAGACTACATTTTGTCAAAATTAAATTAAGAATATGGAGTAAGGAATTTTTCAAAAACATTTTTGTGGAGAAAGAGGAGGTGGAATAAGAACAAGTGCATTACTCAATGAGAATGTAATCAAGGATGGAATGTTTAAAGAGAAGTATATAAAAGAAAAAGAACTAAAAGAAAAATTATCTGAGCTATTGGGGAGAGAAGAGATCTTTTGAAGAGATAATGCCAAGGAGAAATGGATCGGAGAAGGGGATGCTAACACAAAAAATAAATCATGCCTCGATCAAATCTCACATGCTTGCAAATAGAATTGAGGAAATAATGGATGATAGCAAGGAATGCATTAAGGACAAAGACAAGATTGGAGAGTCAATAGCCAAAAAATTTCAATCTTTATTAGGTAGTGGTGATATCCCAATAATAAGTGATAGTGAACTATTGAATCTTATTCCCCATATAGTCACAGAGGAAGATAACAAAATGTTATTGGAGCCTTTTACTTTGGCAAAGATAAAGGTTGTTACGTTTCAATTGCATCCTAATAAAACGCCTGGTCCTAATGGACTATTGGCTAGGTTTAATCATAAATGTTGGGAATTCATGGGGGTTGACATACAATATTAGGAGGAGCAAGCATTTTGTCAATGAGCTCAACAATATAATAATTGCCTTGATTCCCAAAAAGAATGAATGCAAATCAATGAATGACTTTTGACCAATTTCACTATGCAACACGTTATACAAAATTGTTTCTAAATCTCTAGCAAAGAGATTGAAGAATATTTTGGGTAAATTGATCTTAGAGGAACATAATGGATTCACTTTGGGAAGAGAGATAGCCGACAATATCATACTTGCCTCAGAGACTATTCATTCCATGTCTGCTCAAAAAACAAAAGGTATGGTGGTAAAATTAGATATAAGCAAGGCATATGATAAAGTTTGTTGGAATTTTTTATCCTCGTTATTAGGAAAAATTGGATTTGATGACAACTGGGTTAGAATCTTAAAGGTATGCATATCATCAGTTTATTTTTTAGTGTTAGCAAATGGTTCATTATATGGATTTTTTAAAGAAACAAATGGTTTTTGCCAAGGTGATCCTTTATCACCATTTTTGTTTGTTATTATGGCTAAATAGTTGGGAAGATATACACCTAGACTAAGAAGGCAGAAGATATGGAAGGGAATTCAAATAGAGTTTGAGCTAGAATCAATCACTCATTGTCAATTTGTAAATGATACAATATTATTTGGAGAGGCTTCTTGTAGGGAGGCAGAGGTGATTAAAAGTGTATTAACAAGATATGTAGCAGTATCCGATCAAAATTTTAACAAGGAGAAATCAACTATCTTCTTTTTCAGTGCTAAAAAGATGATACAAAAATGAATCACAAACACGTTATAATTTCCTATAGCTAGTATGCCTACAAAACACTTGGGTGTTCCCATGTTTGTTGGGGCCTTTGAAACGAAATATTGAGAGGAAATAATTAATAGATGCAATGCAAAAACAATGGACTGAAAAAATGCCTAGTTATCCCAATCTAGTAGAATTTTTATGATCAAAATAGTTCTAGAAATGAACCCTATCTATGTAGTGTCATTCTTTAAACTTCCAAGGAGATGAATATCTTCCATGGAAAGTTTCATGAAAATATTTATTTGGGAAGGTGTAAAGGAAAACAAGAGAAAGTAAATAGGTCCCTTATGGCCTCTATGACCTCTTGGGATCTTCCTAGCTGCTCAGGAGGAAACAAATCCCCATTTACACTCATCGTTTACTCATAGGTTTCAAGATTGTTTTTGCTCAAACCATCTCTCAGAGTCATTATAGTATAATGCATATCCTTGTTTTCATAATCACCTCTATGTCAAAGGCATCGAAAACCAAACCATTGAAGGCCTCATACTTGAGGGCCTTCATAGTCGAGTCCTAAAGATGGGGGGAAACCATGCACTTGATAATCTTTTCCACTACCTCATGGCTTCTAATAGTTTGTGCCAATTTGTAAACAAAGCTCTCAAGAAACTCACCATTGTGAAAATGGTCGTGACCCAAGGCATTCTTCCTCCAATATCTTCTTCACTGCTTCCTCCACCTTGTCCCCATCAAAAACAAAAATCTCCTTCAATTGTGCCTCAACCGAAGCCTGGTTGCAACCATAGTTTCATTCAAGGATAATCACAACATCCAACTCTTCAAGCGTCGACCCTGTCATTCTCTACTTCATAATGTTTACACCTTCGGCTACATGCTCGACATTTATAGTCAAAGGCTATCTTTGGTAAGTTTTCATAAGAACTATTTCTTCAACCCAAGAATCCCAAGATCACTCTCTGGATTAGGCTTTGCAAGATTTGTATAGATCCCCCAAACATCTTCTTGTGTACCATCTATAACAGTCGTATCCCAATGAGGGTGTTCTTAAAACCATCTGCTTCAGAGTGCATCAAACGAGGCATCCATAAGTGGCATACCATCACTGAGGCTTAGACCAGTCCAAGCCATCATATAATTTGAAATGATAACTTCATTAGCCTGATCTATGGCATGATTAGATAGGAAATATGGCTATTGATTTTCTTCACAATACACATGTTTTGTCAAGAAATCTATTCCTTCCAAAATCTGCCAAATACCATTCACCCACATAATAGACAATTCCAACTTGGGGCGTTTCCATAACTAACAAACCAAACCACATTTAAGGAGTCTCCTCCAATACCAATATTGATGATATTTTTATCCTTACATAATATCAGGCTACCAAGGATGGCTGCAAATTTGACATCGTTGTCAATGTTTTCACGAAGCTTAAAACAACCGCCCCATATCATCTTACTAGTGTTGTTTCTCACAATGAAACCAACATTAGACGATCGCGTGTGTGAATATACATATATATACATATTTATATATTATATACATATCTATACAAACATATGTATATGTGTTTGTGTTTGTGTTTGTGTGTGTGCATGTGTATGTGTCTATGCGTGTTTGTGTGTATGCATATATGTATGTGTGTATATATATGTATATACATACATATATTTATACACATACATATGTAATACATGTATGTGTAGACACACACACACTTGGACCTTCCTTTTTAAGATATTTAAATCTTTAAGAGCTTTTACTTTTATACATTTATTATATGGGAACATTGCGTGTAAGCATATATATGTTGGATATCATTGGCATATGATGAACCGACATATTGATATGATGATAATGTATGTTTTCATTGATGTCAAATAAGTGTAAGTGAACCGATGTGCAGATTGGAAGAATTTGGTGAACCAGTATGAAGAGGCATGAGGAGATTCAGTGAACCGGTGTCGGGGTTTCACTAAGTGTGATTACCGGTTGGTAGTCTCAGCTTTATGGTTATCGGTTTGGTGATCCATCTTGTGTGATGAACCGATGATACTCTGTGATGAGTTAGCTAAGAGATGTGATCGAGGTGCCATGTCAGCTTTGTTCGCGTGAAGGATTGAGGCATAAGAAGATCGATCGCGTTTGAAGTGTACCTCAGGAATGATCATTCTTAGTGGTATGAGAAGAGAACGTGATGGGTTACTGATTCCCATGTGCGGTGATGAATGAACGATGCAGATTGTCTTGTGATCTGTTTTAAATCGTAATGCTCTATGCAATATGTTTGGACAGTCAGGATTGGACCGCCTTTGTTGTAAACCTAAGATGCTTAGGGTTTAGGGTTTATGTTACCGACCTATCTGTTGTCTATAAGGTCGATGATGTTTGTTATTGAAAAGTTGTTGGCAAATGTTGTGTGTATGTATCTAAGTGAAGAGATACTTGATACTTGCTAGACCAGTAAGAGGGAAATTGCAGAGTGTGATTGCAGAGTAGAGGATATGAAAAGGATCTACCTTGGCATGTAGTGTTGTTATCAGATCGTAGTTTTTCCTGTTGTCTTCTAATCATTTCAACATATGGAAAATCCCTTTACCAGGTAGCTTTAACAGGCTTATTGTAAAACCTATAACCAGGTGACTCAAGATCATTGAGTTCTTTAAATCCTCTAGTGAGGTAACCTTTAATAGGGTTTCAACCTTTAACAGGGTATATAGCCATCCCTTAACCGGGTGATCTCTAACAGGGTCGGTTCCTAGCATAACCTTTTTGTAAAGTCTTTAACCGAACTAGGCTCCTAATAGGGTGAGCTTCAAAAGAGTTCAAAACAAGCTTGTGGGTATTCATCCCCACTATGGTTTTTCCCATTTGGGTTTCCACGTGAAAAATCTATGTGTTATGTGTTATGCATTTTTCATGTTATATTTATGAAGTATTTGGTTGAAAGATTATGCATGTAGAGTTAATAGGTTGTGGTATTTTTAGTATACCACATGCATATGTTTATGGGTGAAGTTGATGTTGCATAATTGATCGTATTTGAAGTATTCAGACCTATCAGTTTATGGTGTCTAGTGTCTTACTGTGTTTAACCGGTATCGCCATGGTTAAGTTCAGTAATGGTGATAACTAGTTGGTTTTGCTTTATCTAGATAAGTTGTTAAGAGAGTTTTTACCTGTACTGATTCACCACCCCCCCCTCCTCGTAACAGTTGGGGTATTTGTTTTTCATCATTATTCATCAATATAAACATTTAGAATCATGCATTTCAGCTTGTTACTATTTGATTTATTCTTTATTTATATGATCATACATACATTATATAAATATTCTATGTGTACATGTATTTTTTATTTATTCACTTGAGCTTTCATCTCTTCTTGGAAATGAGTTTTGTTCCCACAAGGTTTTCTCCTTTTTCTCCACTTTACAAAGATTTTATTGTACTTGGGTACCTCATGAGGCCTAGTTGTCGAGACCCGTTGTTGCTTTCCTGCATTTTTTACATGTTTTTTTAGTCCTTAGTTGTTGTTTAGATACTCCCCAAGTTCAACTTAAGGGGGTGTTAGAGTAATATTTTATTAGCTAATAATTATTTATTTAATTATTAGTCTATTATACTCTATGCTTAAGCTAAACTTAGGAATCTTATAATCATTTAGGGTTTTCACCTTTAGGGTTTCGAGTATCCTCTTATAAGGATTCTCTCTTTGTATTTTCATAATAGTTGTAATTATTGAACTGCATTCTTGTTGCATAATCAATATGACTCCTCTTTTCTGGATCTCTGAGTTCTGGCCTCCATAGCTTTTTTGCTTCTCTCCTTCTGTGATAGGTTTGCATGCAGGTGATCTTTGGGAGCTGTAGAGTTGATTTTTCCCCAACTCCAATAATTTCAATTCAATTAGGGTTAATTACAAACCCAAGTTTTGAGAGCAAAGTGTAGGAAAAAAATTAACTAAGTGCTGAAATAAAACTCAAATTGCAAATTAAATTTCACTTTTTGGAGTGGGAATATAAAAATAATAAATTCAAATTTAAATTATAAAACCAATTAAACTCCCAAAAGACCGCAAAGCCAAAATCATGCAAATCTCATTAAATAAAATACATGTAAGGCATAGTTCACATTTAAATATTAAATTACCACTATAAAATTAAAATATCATCAACATATATATATTTAATAACGATAATTAACAACTAACTGACTATGCACATACAAATTTTACTAGTCATTCACAATGATGCATGAGGGTAATCAGACATTACCAGAATGGTAACCAGAGGTATATTCACATGGATTACGGGAAAATCATCCAAATTAGGAATGATGGCTAGGGAAAAGTGACATATTTGGCCATTGTGTTATCTCTTATAACCACCGTCAGGGATATGGGCACACTCAAACTTATGGAGCCAAGTGGAGTCAATGCCCTATATCTATATCAACCAAAACATACAAACACCTGTGCATATATATACATATAATATAATTTAACAAAAAGCATAAATAATCATTCCCCAATTGGGGTCAGATAATAAGCATGATTAATAATATCATATCTCACTGAATCAACGTAACATCAACAAAGCATCATTAAGTAACCACATCTTTGTCAATGTAACCAAAATATCCTCATAATATAATCTAGACATCATCATATAGCATCATGTCACATCATCATGGAGTCATCATGCATATATGATCATCATTGAAACTATGAGTATAACCTATTGTCTGCATTAACGGTGATATCATATGAATAAAATAATATAATTGTAAGCATGATATAGTTGAGGAGCGAGAATGAGAGAGAGTCGGAGTGTAGGAGTAGGGGGTAGGGTTTTCGGGGAGACTAGTGAAGTTGAGGGTGAGGATGACCCAAAAGAAGATGGTCTCAACAATGGAAAAGTGATTTTTGTTATTTTTTCCTCTTCTATTTTTTGTTTTGGACTAGGGTTTTTGTGGTGTTGTGGCTCCTTCTATGTGTTTTGGTTTTTTGGGTGCTTGGTTTGTCTTATGGATGTAAAGGAGCTTGGTTTTTCTCGTCATGTATAGCATAGTTGGTGAGGTGGTGGGTTGGGGGTCCTTGCTTGTTGATCTATGCCTTGTCTCTTTTGGTTGCTCTAGCAGAGGCTTTGTTTTGATTGTGGCCCTAGCGTTGGTTTTGTTCTCTCCCTCTTGCATGATTTTGGTGTTCTCCTTGATTAATGCTTCCTTAGGGGTGGTGTTTTATGGGGAGGGTCATCATTTGGCTGTGGTTTTATCTTCTCTTTCCCTTCACATTGTGCCTCTTCTTCTATCTACTAAGGTTTCGATTGGCGGGGGAGCTAGAATAGGTGCTTAGGGGGAGGATATTGACTACAAAGCTAAGACAGTTCTACTTTTGTTATTGATGGGGTTTGTTGTTGAGGTTGTCTATGTCCTTATTGGTGGTTGTTCTCCTACTTTGGTTTGTGGTGCTTTTGGAGATTATCTAGTTTTTCTTCCAGTGACCCTTTTGCGCATTGTTTTAAGATTTGTGTGGTGGAGGGATTTCCTGTCCATGGTTCTCCCTAGCCTATTTTCTCCACAAGGTCGCTTGTGTGTGGGAGGTTTTTTGTGGTGGTGGGTATGTTTTGCTTCCTCATTTCTTATGTGTTACCCAAGTTTTAGTTTTTTTCCTTTGTTGTTGCTAGCTGGATACTTTGGTCTCTTGTTGTAGAGTAGGTGTTTGGAGAATTTATGGGTTTCTCTTTTTGGTTTTTTGGGTGCCTGTAAATTTGTTGGGGTTTTTTTTGTTGTTCTTTGGACTTTTTGGTTAGGGAATTCCTCCTATATCTTGGGGATGAAGTTTGTTCTTGCAGGTTTTGAGTAAGCTTTGTTTATGGATTTTATTGCTCTTATGGTGAGGCGCTTTGTTACTTTCCTACAGGATTCCTGTTAAGAAGCTCTCATCGAGGTGGAGTGGTCTCTTATGGAGGTGGAGATCTTTGATGTGGATTAGGGAGAGGCTTATTCTTGGATCTTCTTTTTGATACTTTTTTCTCTTGCTAGCCCTATAGAGGTGGGTACTTCTTTTGTTGAGGTGGAGATGGGCTTTGTTGGTGAGGTGGAGACTAGTAGTTAGGAAGTTGTTGTCGTGGATGTAGCAAAGGCTCATTTTCAGCTCTTTGTTTTGTTGGTTTCTTCTATTACTAATCCTATTAAGGTGGGAACATCTTCTATTGAGGTGGAGATGGGCTTTGTTGATGTGGTGGGGACTAGTTTTTGGGGTTGTTGCTGAGGTCTCCCTGATGGTTATGGGAGCCACTCTAAAACCCATTAGGATGGTTAGGGGAGCTTGTCAAAACCTTTGTCTACTTTTATTCATAAGGTTTTGGGAGTCTTTTCAATTCCCAGTTACCTAGGTTTCTCTTTCATGTTATGTCTCTTTTTTCTAGGTGTCAGGTTATGGGAGCCTTATCAAAACCCATGGTTTATGTTATGGGAGCCTTGCGAAATCCACAATTTAGATTATGGGAGCCTGAAAAAACCCTTTGTCTATGTATCTCTGAGGTCTCATGTTTGATGGACTTGGCCTCTTTGGTGTTTTAGCTAGATCTTTGATGTTTATTTTCTAGTGTTGGGTTGTTCATTGGTTGTTGTTAGTCTACAAGATGTCTAGTTGTAGAAGTGTTTTGTGTTGTGGAGTTTGGATTTCTATAAAATTCTTTTGTAAGGGGTTTTGGGTCCCCTCAAAATCTATATTACCTAATAAAAATTTGTAAGCAGGATGCACCTTACAAATGCCAATACAAAATAATGATATACACATAATCATAATATAACATATAAAGAGTCAATTTCGACATATACATATACATATGTGTGTGTATACATATTTGTGTATATGTGTGTACATATACAAATATACATACCTATACATATACATGTACACATACATACACATATAAATATACATATATATAAACATATAAATATATATGTATATATGTACATATATACATACATGTATGTATATGTGTGTGTGTGTGTATGTATGTATGTATGTATGTATGTATGTATGTACATACATATATATGTGTGTGTGTACATGTGTATACATGTATATACACATACACACACACACACATGTGTGTGTA